>NC_034179.2:5708296-5728296 GCF_002021735.2 Oncorhynchus kisutch | reverse complement strand
TACAGTACTACATTACTACAGTACTACAGTACTACAGTACTACATTACTACAGTACTACAGTACTACAGTACTACAGTACTACATTACTACAGTACTACATTACTACAGTACTACAGTACTACATTACTACAGTACTACAGTACTACAGTACTAGAGTACTAACATTACTACAGTACTACAGTACTACAGTACTACAGTACTACATTACTACATTACTACATTACTACAGTACTACAGTACTACATTACTACAGTACTACAGTACTACAGTACTACAGTACTACAGTACTACATTACTACAGTACTACAGTACTACAGTACTACAGTACTTCTAAACCTTGACAAAACTGGAGTAGTACATTTCCTACATTTACATTTTCAAGTGAATAATCATTACTTAACAGACATGAACAGTTAGTCCTTTCATAGCTGGCTGAGACAACAACATATCCCAATCATAGCAAGTACATTTTCCCTCCTTAAAGTAGTTATCAGAACAGACAGCGGAAAGAGGAAAAGGCTACATGTGTTATTTATAACACTCTTTAATAGGGTTTCAGACGGGGGGGGGGGGGGGGGGGGTTGTTGAAAGAGACTCCACCATCCTGACACCAGGGGGAAGCTTGTTCCACCGTTGGGGTAACGAGGACAGAGAAGGCGATTCATATTCCACCAACAGGTTTCCTAACTTTGAGACGGTCAGGTCAAGGTGAACACTGAGCCTCTGTCACGATCGTCTAAGGTGGAAACAACTTCTTTATGATAAGATGTCGCCAACAAAACAATAAACATCCAAACGAAACCGTGACGCCAACGTAGTGCTCACAGGACAACTATACATGGACAACTACCCACAAATACAGGTAGGGAAAAAGGCTACCTAAGTATGGTGCCCAATCAGAGACAACGATAGACAGCTGCCTCTGATTGGGAACCATACCAGGCCAACACATAGAAATAGAAAACATAGAACAAGGGATATAGAATCACACCTGACCAAACCAAAACAGAGACATGTAAAGCCCTCTACGGTCAGGGCAGAGCCAGGGTGTTGACAGAGACAGGGTGTTGACAGAGAAAGGGTGTTGACAGAGCCAGGGTGTTGACAGAGCCAGGGTGTTGACAGAGCGAGGGTGTTGACAGAGACAGGTTGTTGATAGAGACAGGGTGTTGACAGAGCCAGGTTGTTGACAGAGCCAGGGTGTTGACAGAGACAGGGTGTTGACAGAGACAGGGTGTTGACAGAGCCAGGGTGTTGACAGAGACAGGGTGTTGACAGAGACAGGGTGTTGACAGAGACAGGGTGTTGACAGAGACAGGGTGTTGACAGAGCCAGGGTGTTGACAGAGACAGGGTGTTGACAGAGACAGGGTGTTGACAGAGACAGGGTGTTGACAGAGCCAGGGTGTTGACAGAGACAGGTTGTTGACAGAGACAGGGTGTTGACAGAGCCAGGTTGTTGACAGAGACAGGGTGTTGACAGAGCCAGGGTGTTGACAGAGACAGGGTGTTGACAGAGACAGGGTGTTGACAGAGCCAGGTTGTTGACAGAGATAGGGTGTTGACAGAGCCAGGTTGTTGACAGAGACAGGGTGTTGACAGAGACAGGGTGTTGACAGAGCCAGGGTGTTGACAGAGACAGGGTGTTGACAGAGACAGGGTGTTGACAGAGATAGGGTGTTGACAGAGCCAGGGTGTTGACAGAGACAGGGTGTTGACAGAGCCAGGGTGTTGACAGATTAACGGACACTACAGGAATTTTACCCCATGGAGAAAAACAAGGTAAGTTAAAGCCGTAGAGGGATCACATTGACCTCATAACCTCCACTGGATCCTATTATATACCTGAAAACATTCCTGTAAAAAAGGCCAAATTAAATGTCAAGCGATCATCACTGGATAAACCTTCTCTCAGGGCTGGAGACAGGAGAGAGGGAGAGAGTGGGGGTGGAGACAGGAGAGAGGGAGAGAGTGGGGGGTGGAGACAGGAGAGAGGGAGAGGGGGGAGACAGGAGACAGGAGAGAGGGAGAGGGTGGGGGGTGGAGACAGGGAGAGGGGGGAGACAGGAGAGAGGGAGAGGGTGGGGGCTGGAGACAGGAGAGAGGGAGAGAGTGGGGCTGGAGATAGGAGAGAGGGAGAGAGTGGGGGTGGAGACAGGAGAGAGGGAGAGAGTGGGGGTGGAGACAGGAGAGAGGGTGGGGGTGGAGACAGGAAGGAGGGAGAGAGTGGGGGTGGAGACAGGAGAGAGGGAGGAGAGTGGGGGTGGAGACAGGAGAGAGGGAGAGAGGTGGGGGTGGAGACAGGAGAGAGGGTGGGGGTGGAGACAGGAGAGAGGGAGAGAGTGAGGTGGAGACAGGAGAGAGGGTGGGGGTGGAGACAGGAAGGAGGGAGAGAGTGGGGGTGGAGACAGGAGAGAGGGAGAGAGTGGGGGTGGAGACAGGAGAGCGGGAGAGAGTGGGGTGGAGACAGGAGAGAGGGAGGAGACAGGAGACAGGAGAGAGGGAGAGGGTGGGGGTGGAGACAGTTGAGAGGGGGGAGACAGGAGAGAGGGAAAGGGTGGGGCTGGAGACGGGAGAGAGTGGGGCTGGAGACAGGAGAGAGGGAGAGGGGGGAGACAGGAGACAGGAGAGAGGGAGAGAGTGGGGTGGAGACAGGAGAGAGGGAGAGGGGGGTGGAGACAGGAGAGAGGGAGAGGGTGGGGGTGGAGACAGGAGAGAGGGAGAGGGAGATGTTGGGGTGGAGACAGGAGAGAGGGAGAGGGAGATGTTGGGGGGGAGACAGGAGAGAGGGAGAGGGTGAGGGTGGAGACAGGAGAGAGGTAGAGAGTGGGGGTGGAGACCGGAGAGAGGGAGAGGGAGAGGGTGGAGACAGGAGAGAGGGAGAGGGAGAGGGTGGAGACAGGAGAGAGGGAGAGAGTGGGGCTGGAGACAGGAGAGAGGGAGAGGGTGGAGACAGGAGAGAGGGAGAAGGTGAGGGTGGAGACAGGAGAGAGGGAGAGAGTGGGGCTGGAGACAGGAGAGAGGGAGAGAGTGGGGTGGAGACAGGAGAGAGGGAGAGGGTGGGGTGGAGACAGGAGAGAGGGAGAGGGAGGAGACAGGAGAGAGGGAGAGGTTGGGGGTGGAGACAGTGAGAGGGGGGAGACAGTGAGAGGGGGGAGACAGGAGAGAGGGAGAGGGTGGGGCTGGAGACGGGAGACAGTGGGGCTGGAACAGGAGAGAGGGAGAGGGGGGAGACAGGAGACAGGAGAGAGGGAGAGGGGGGGTGGAGACAGGAGAGCGGGAGAGGGAGATGTTGGGGTGGAGACAGGAGAGAGGGAGAGGGAGATGTTGGGGGGGAGACAGGAGAGAGGGAGAGGGTGAGGGGTGGAGACAGGAGAGAGGGAGAGAGTGGGGCTGGAGACAGGAGAGAGGGAGAGGTTGGGACTGGAGACAGGAGAGAGGGAGAGGGTGGGGGTGGAGACAGGGAGAGGGGGGAGACAGGAGAGAGGGAGAGGGTGGGGCTGGAGACAGGAGAGAGGGAGAGAGTGGGGCTGGAGATAGGAGAGAGGGAGAGAGTGGGGGTGGAGACAGGAGAGAGGGAGAGGGTGGGTGGTGGGAGACAGGAGAGAGGGTGGGGGTGGAGGAGATAGGGGGACAGGAGAGAGTGGGGGTGGAGACAGGAGAGAGGGAGAGAGTGGGGGTGAGACAGGAGGAGGGAGAGAGTGGGGGTGGAGACAGGAAGAGGGGGGGGTGGAGACAGGAGAGAGGGAGAGAGTGGAGGTGGAGACAGGAGAGAGGGTGGGGGTGGAGACAGGAAGGAGGGAAGAGAGTGGGGGTGGAGACAGGAGAGAGGGAGAGAGTGGGGGTGGAGACAGGAGAGCGGGNAGAGGGAGATGTTGGGGTGGAGACAGGAGAGAGGGAGAGGGAGATGTTGGGGGGGAGACAGGAGAGAGGGAGAGGGTGAGGGTGGAGACAGGAGGAGAGGGAGCGGGAGAGAGTGGGGCTGGAGACAGGAGAGAGGGAGAGGTTGGGGACTGGAGACAGGAGAGAGGGAGAGGGTGGAGAGGAGAGAGGGAGAGGTGGGGCTGGAGACAGGAGAGAGGGAGAGGGTGGAGACAGGGAGAGAGGAGAGGGTGGAGACAGGAGAGAGGGAGGGGTGGAGACAGGAGAGAGGGAGCGGGTGGAGAACAGAGAGAGGGAGAGAGTGGGGGTGGAGACAGGAGAGAGGGAGAGGCTGGGGCTGGAGACAGGAGAGAGAGAGAGAGGGTGGAGAGGAGAGAGGGAGAGAGTGGGGTGGAGACAGGAGAGAGGGAGAGGGTGGAGACAGGAGAGAGGGAGAGGGTGGAGACAGGAGAGAGGAGAGGGTGCGCGACAGGAGAGAGGGAGAAGAGAGTGGGGGGTGGGAGGACAGGAGAGAGGGAGAGGGCGGGGGCCTGGAGACAGGAGAGCGGGAGAGGGTGGAGAGGAGAGAGGGAGAGACTGGGGCTGAGACAGGAGAGAGGGAGAGAGTGGGGGTGGAGACAGGAGAGGAGGGAGAGAGTGGGGGTTGAGACAGGAGAGAGGGAGAGGCTGGGGGTGGAGAAGAAAGGAGAGAGGGAGAGGGTGGGACAGGAGAGAGGGAGAGGGTGGAGACAGGAGAGAGGCGAGAGGGAGAGGGTGGAGACAGGAGGAGAGGGAGAGGGAGAGGGTGGAGACAGGAGAGAGGGAGAGGGTGGAGACAGGAGAGAGGGAGAGGCTGGGGGTGGAGAAAGGAGAGAGGGAGAGGAGAGGTGGAGGACAGGAGAGGAGGGAGAGGGTGGGGCTGGAGACAGGAGAGAGGGAGAGGCTGGGGGTGGAGACGGAGAGGAGAGAGGGAGAGGGGTGGAGGTGGAGACAGGAGAGAGGGAGAGGGGGTGGAGACAGGAGAAAAACAATAAACAATCCAACAACCAACAGTGTGTAACGGGTGCCGTCGGAAGGATGAGACCAAGGCGTTCTTTGAGTTCCACATCATTTAATAATGAAGAGAAACTTTTAGAAAAAAGAAAACCAATAGAGAATACAACGACCCGAACAGCTTCGTTGTTCAAACTACCTGCACCACCACCGAAAAGAACAAGATCCCACACTGAAGGAGGGCCAAACATACCTAAGTATGATTCCCGAGCAGAGACAACGACAGACAGCTGTCCCTGAATGAGAACCATACCTGGCCAAACACAAAGAAATAGAAAACATAGAAACATGAACATAGACTTTCCCACCCTAGTCACACCCTTGCCTAACCAAAATAGAGAATAAAAAGCTCTCTAAGGCCAGGGCGTGACAGGCGGGGTATAGGACTTCATTCATCCTGTTGAATAAGTGTGTATGTCTGCATGCAAATGAACTAGAGGACAGCGGAGTCTCTACGTCAAATTAATAAACCAATAAGATACAAGTCGAGCAAACAGCTGTTACCCCCCCCCCCCCTGCTAGAGGTGTGTGTGTGTGTGTGTGTGTGTTGATATAGGTGTGTGTCCTCTCCTCTCCTCTGCCTCCTCACTTCTTCTCTACTCCTTATCCTCTCCTCTGCCTCCTCTCTCCTCCTCTCAGTTGCCTCGTCATCTCTCCTCTCCCTCTTCCTCTCCCTCTACTCTGCCCTGGCTGGGAGGGAGGTAGGGGGGTGGAGGGAGGGCGGGAGAGAGGGAGGGAGAGGGTGGGGGGTGGTGATGGGAGAGAGAGGGAGAGTGAGCGAGAGGAACAGAGAGGTAAAGAGAGAAGCCTAGACGTGGTGTCCAGAGGGACATGTGAATCCTCCTGCCATAATGATCACCTCCACCTTGTAAATTCACTGAGGCCAGCGGCTTCCCGTGACATTTACCTTGTTCAGCATATGATGCCTGGCCAGCACCATGCATGGTCAAGGACAAAGAGATCAACAGGGAGTAGTGGAGAGAAGAGGAGGGAGGAGGAGAGAGGAGAGCTGCAGAGTACTGTAGAGAGAGGAGGAGAGAGGGGAGGGAGGGGGAGAGAGGAGAGCTGCAGAGTACTGTAGAGAGAGGAGGAGAGAGGGGGAGGGAGGACGAGAGAGGAGAGCTGCAGAGTACTGTAGAGAGAGGAGGAGAGAGGGGAGGGAGGGGGAGAGAGGGAGGGAGGGGGAGAGAGGGGAGGAGGAGGAGAGAGGAGAGCTGCAGAGTACTGTAGAGAGAGGAGGGGAGGGAGGGGGAGAGAGGGGAGGGAGGGGGAGAGAGGGGAGGGAGGAGGAGAGAGGAGAGCTTGCAGAGTACTGTAGAGAGAGGAGGAGAGAGGGGGAGGGAGGAGGAGAGAGGAGAGCTGCAGAGTTACTGTAGAGAGAGGAGGAGAGAGTGGGAGGGAGGGGGGAGAGAGGGGAGGGAGGGGGAGAGAGGGGGAGGGAGGAGGAGAGAGGAGAGCTGCAGAGTACTGTAGAGAGAGGAGGAGAGAGGGGAGGGAGGGGAGAGAGTGGAGGGAGGGGGAGAGAGGGGAGGGAGGAGGAGAGAGGAGAGCTGCAGAGTACTGTAGAGAGAGGAGGAGAGAGGGGGAGGGAGGGGGAGAGAGGAGAGCTGCAGAGTACTGTAGAGAGAGGAGGAGAGAGGGGGAGGGAGGGGGAGAGAGGAGAGCTGCAGAGTACTGTAGAGAGAGGAGGAGAGAGGGGGAGGGAGGAGGAGAGAGGAGAGCTGCAGAGTACTGTAGAGAGAGGAGGAGAGAGGGGAGGGAGGGGGAAGAGAGGGGAGGGAGGGGGAGAGAGGGGAGGGAGGAGGAGAGAGGAGAGCTGCAGAGTACTGTAGAGAGAGGAGGAGAGAGGGGAGGGAGGGGGGAGAGAGGGGAGGGAGGGGGAGAGAGGGGAGGGAGGAGGAGAGAGGAGAGCTGCAGAGTACTGTAGAGAGAGGAGGAGAGAGGGGAGGGAGGGGGAGAGAGGGGAGGGAGGAGGAGAGAGGAGAGCTGCAGAGTACTGTAGAGAGAGGAGGAGAGAGGGGAGGAGGGAGGAGGGGAGAGAGGAGAGCTGCAGAGTACTGTAGAGAGAGGAGGAGAGAGGGGAGGGAGGGGGAGAGAGGAGAGCTGCAGAGTACTGTAGAGAGAGGAGGAGAGAGGGGAGGGAGGGGGAGAGAGGGGAGGGAGGGGGAGAGAGGGGAGCTGCAGAGTACTGTAGAGAGAGGAGGAGAGAGGGGAGGGAGGGGGAGAGAGGAGAGCTGCAGAGTACTGTAGAGAGAGGAGGAGAGAGGGGAGAGAGGAGGAGAGAGGGGAGGAAGAGGGAGAGAGGAGAGCTGCAGAGTACTGTAGAGAGAGGAAGAGAGAGGGGGAGGGAGGAGGAGAGAGGAGAGCTGCAGAGTACTGTAGAGAGAGGAGGAGAGAGGGGAGGGAGGGGGAGAGAGGGGAGGGAGGGGGAGAGAGGGGAGGGAGGAGGAGAGAGGAGAGCTGCAGAGTACTGTAGAGAGAGGAGGAGAGAGGGGGAGGGAGGAGGAGAGAGGAGAGCTGCAGAGTACTGTAGAGAGAGGTGGAGAGAGGGGAGGGAGGGGGAGAGAGGGGAGGGAGGGGGAGAGAGGGGAGCTGCAGAGTACTGTAGAGAGAGGAGGAGAGAGGGGAGGGAGGGGGAGAGAGGAGAGCTGCAGAGTACTGTAGAGAGAGGAGGAGAGAGGGGAGGGAGGGGGAGAGAGGAGAGCTGCAGAGTACTGTAGAGAGAGGAGGAGAGAGGGGAGGGAGGGGGAGAGAGGAGAGCTGCAGAGTACTGTAGAGAGAGGAGGAGAGAGGGGAGGGAGGGGGAGAGAGGAGAGCTGCAGAGTACTGTAGAGAGAGGAGGAGAGAGGGGAGGGAGGGGGAGAGAGGAGAGCTGCAGAGTACTGTAGAGAGAGGAGGAGAGAGGTGAGGGAGGGGGAGAGAGGAGAGCTGCAGAGTACTGTAGAGAGAGGAGGAGAGAGGGGAGGGAGGGGGAGAGAGGAGAGCTGCAGAGTACTGTAGAGAGAGGAGGCGAGAGGGGGAGGGAGAGAGGGTGGAGGGGAGGGGAAGGGAAGGGAAGGGAAGGGAGGGAGGGAGGAGAGGGAGGGAGGGAGGGAGGGAGGGAGGGAGGGAGGGAGGGAGGGAAGCACTGCTAACTGTGTTCTCATTGGTTAAAAAGAGAAACCGTCCAGTGTTAGCCCTCCTTTCACCACATCACCCAGTGGAGAGAAATGGCTCCCTAGTCCTTCAATAGTACACTACCCTTGACCAGGGGCCAGGGCACTACGTAGGGAATAGGGTGTGATTCGGAACGTAGTCGTACTGTGAGGCCCTAAGAAGCCTTCAGTAGTAGATAGAGCCTTGTAGCGAAACCATATCTCTGAAACGTCTGGTCCTCCCTAGACTGTACAGAACCAAGTTTAAACCTCCGTCATCCCTGGAGGGTCTTGTCCTCCCTAGACTGTACAGAACCCAGTTTAAACCTCCGTCATCCCTGGAGGGTCTTGTTCTCCCTGGACTGTACAGAACCCAGTTTAAACCTTCTTCATCCCTGGAGGGTCTTGTCCTCCCTAGACTGTACAGAACCCAGTTTAAACCTCCGTCATCCCTGGAGGGTCTTGTCCTCCCTAGACGGTACAGAACCCAGTTTAAACCTCCGTCATCCCTGGAGGGTCTGGTCCTCCCTAGACGGTACAGAACCCAGTTTTAAACCTCCGTCATCCCTGGAGGGTCTGGTCCTCCCTAGATGGTACAGAACCCAGTTTAAACCTCCGTCATCCCTGGAGGGTCTGGTCCTCCCTAGACGGTACAGAACCCAGTTTAAACCTCCGTTATCCCTGGAGGGTCTGGTCCTCCCTGGACGGTTTCTTCAAATCATTTATTCCTATCTTTTAAAACCCATTTCTTGACCCCCCCTTCTGTTAGCAGGGATAGAAGAACACACACACACACACACACACACAGAAGACACATTTCCTTTATAGTGTCTTTGTTGCGTTTTACTTATCAAAGTTAAATACAGAGCTCCAGTCACGTGACCGTTTGCATGTCTATGACTAATTGTCTACATACAAACAAATGTGGAGTGAATCATTAAAATTTAAATTAAAATGTTCCATTAGTGGGCTAAATCAGGGTGACACAGAGTGTTTCTCGGTAGTCTTGAACAAATCTATTTTGTAACAGAAGTATCCACCTCACACACACGGTTATGGGTTTTACAGAAGACACCTGTACCATGTCAGATATATACAGTTGACATGTATTACTTATTGAGTTTACATCCCAATATTACACTTTATCTACATCACAGTCAAAAGTTTGGACACACCTACTAATCAAGGGATTTTCTATATTATTTTACTATTTTCTACATCGTAGAAGACATAAAAACTATGAAATAACACGGAATCATGTAGTAACTAAATATATTTTAGATTTGAGATTCTTCCTAAGTAGCCACCCTTTGCCTTGATGACAGCTTTGCACACTCTTAGCATTCTCTCAACCAGCTTCATGAGGTAGTCACCAGGAATGCATTTCAATTAACAGGTGTGCCTTGTTAAAAGTTATTTTGTGTCATTTCTTTCCTTTTAAATGCGTTTGAGCCAATCAGCTGTGTTGTGATACGGTAGGGGTGGTATACAGAAGATATTCCTATTTGGTAAAAGACCACGTCCATATTATATCAAGAACAGCTAAAATTAGCAAAGAGAAACGACAGTCCATCGTTACTTTAAGATATGAAAGTCAGTCAATGCGGAACATTTCAAGAACTTTTGAAAGTTTCTTCAAGTGCAGTTGCACAAACCATCAAACGCTATGATGAAACTGGCTCTCATGATGATCGCCACAGGAAAGGAAGACCCAGAGTTACCTCTGCTGCAGAGGACAAGTTCATTAGCGTTACCAGCCTCAGAAATGGCAGCCAAAACAAATGGTTCACAGAGTTGAAGTAACAGACACATCTCAACATCAACTGTTCAGAGGAGGCCGCAGTCTATGCAGTCTACTCAATCACTTTTTATAGCTACTGTTTACAGGCCTCCTGGGCCATATACATAGTTCCTCACGGAGTTCCCTGAATTCCTATCGGACCTTGTAGTCATAGTCATAATATTCTAATTTTTGGTGACTTTAATATTCACATGGAAAAGTCCCCAGACCCACTCCAAAAGGCTTTCGGAGCCATCATCGACTCAGTGGGTTTTGTCCAACATGTCTCCGGACCCACTCACTGTCACAGTCATACTCTGGACCTAGTTTTGTCCCGTGGAATAAATATTGTGGATCTTAATGTTTTTCCTCATAATCCTGGACTATCGGACCACCATTTTATTATGTTTGCAATCGCAACAAATAATTTGCTCAGACCCCAATCAAGGATCATCAGAAGTCGTGCTATAAATTCTCGGACAACCCAAAGATTCCTATATGCCCTTCCAGACTCCCTCTGTAACGGCGTTCTTCGTTTGTAGAAAGAGAGTCGGACCGAAATGCAGCGTGGTGGTTACTCATGTCTTTAATGGAAAAAGTGACGATACATGAAATAAATAAATAAATACAAAAACAACAAACGGAACGTGAAACTTATTACAGCCTATCTGGTGAAACTACACAGAGACAGGAACAATCACCCACGAAAGACAAAGCGAACTCAGGCTACCTAAATACGGTTCCCAATCAGAGGCAACGAGAATCACCTGACAGCTGATTGAGAACCGCCTCAGGCAGCCAAGCCTATACAACACCCCTAATCAGCCGCGATCCCAAATACTACAAACCCCAATACGAAATACAAAAACATAAACCCCTGTCACACCCTGGCCTGACCAAATATATAACGAAAACACAAAATACAATGACCAAGGCCTGACACCCTCTGCCTACCCAAGAACGTCAGAGTAAAAAATCTGTTAACCACCTAACTGAGGAACTCAATTTAACCCTGTGCAATACCCTAGATGCAGTCGCACCCTAAAAACTAAAAACATTTGAAATAAGAAACTAGCTCCCTGGTACACAGAAAATACCCGAGCTCTGAAGCAAGCTTCCAGAAAAATTGGAACGGAAATGGCGCCACACCAAACTGGAAGTCTTCCGACTAGCTTGGAAAGACAGTACCGTGCAGTACCGAAGAGCCCTTACTGCTGCTCGATCATCCTATTTTTCCAACTTAATTGAGGAAAATAAGTACAATCCCAAATTAATTTTTGATACTGTCACAAAGCTAACTAAAAAGCAGCATTCCCCAAGAGAGGATGGCTTTCACTTCAGCAGTAATAAATTCATGAACTTCTTTGAGGAAAAGATCATGATAATTTGAAAGCAAATTACGGACTCATCTTTAAATCTGCGTATTCCTCCAAAGCTCAGTTGTCCTGAGTCTGCACAACTCTGCAAGGACCTAGGATCAAGAGAGACACTCAAGTGTTTTAGTACTATATCTCTTGACACAATGATGAAAATAATCATGGCCTCTAAACCTTCAAGCTGCATACCAGACCCTAATTCCAACTAAACTACTGAAAGAGCTGCTTCCTGTGCTTGGCCCTCCTATGTTGAACATAATAAACGGCTCTCTATCCACCGGATGTGTACCAAACTCACTAAAAGTGGCAGTAATAAAGCCTCTCTTGAAAAAGCCAAACCTTGACCCAGAAAATATGAAAAACTATATAAAAAACTAGTTTCTAAAACTATTTGAATCATGTGAGTATAACAGAACATATTTGGCAGGCGAAACCCAGAGGACAAACCATTCAGAATTTTTGTTAATGTTGTTGAGGTCTGGAAACCCAAATTGGTCTACACGGGCAGGTTCCGGCCTGGTTTAGTTCTTATCTGTCATCTTATCTGTCGGAAAGATATCAGTTTGTCTCTGTGAATGGTTTGTCCTTCGACAAATCAACTGTAAATATCGGTGTTCCTCAAGGTTCCGTTTTAGGACCACTATTGTTTTCACTATATATTTTACCTCTTGGGGAACAGAAACATAATGTTAACTTTCACTGCTATGCGGATGACACACAGCTATACATTTCAATGAAACATGGTGAAGCCCCAAAATTGCCCTCGCTAGAAGCATGTGTTTCAGACATAAGGAAGTGGATGGCTGCAAACTTTCTACTTTTAAACTCGGACAAAACAGAGATGCTTGTTCTAGGTCCCAAGAAACAAAGAGATCTTCTGTTGAATCTGACCATTAATCTGATGGTTGTACAGTCGCCTCAAATAAAACTGTGAAGGACCTCGGCGTTACTCTGGACCCCGATCTCTCTTTTGATGAACATATGAGCTATGGAACACTGACCTGTTCACTGGACGTGCTACCTGTCCCAGACCTGCTGTTTTCAATTCTCTAGAGACAGCAGGAGAGGTAGAGATACTCTGAATGATCGGCTATGGAATCCTGACCTGTTCACCGGACGTGCTACCTGTCCCAGACCTGCTGTTTTCAATTCTCTAGAGACAGCAGGAGAGGTAGAGATACTCTGAATGATTGGCTATGGAATCCTGACCTGTTCACCGGACGTGCTACCTGTCCCAGACCTGCTGTTTTCGATTCTCTAGAGACAGCAGGAGAGGAAGAGATACTCTGAATGATCGGCTATGGAATCCTGACCTGTTCACCGGACGTGCTACCTGTCCCAGACCTGCTGTTTTCGATTCTCTAGAGACAGCAGGAGCGGTTAGAGATACTCTGAATCATCGCTAAAGAAAAGCCAGCTGAAATTTACTCCTGAGGTGCTGACCTGTTGCACCCTCTACAACCACTGTGATTATTATTATCTGACCCTGCTGATCATCTATGAACATTTGAACATCTTGGCCATGTTCTGTTATAATCTCCACCTGGCACAGCAAGAAGAGGACTGGCCCACACCTCATAGCCTGGTTCCTCTCTAGGTTTCTTCCTAGGTTCTGGCCTTTCTAGGGAGTTTTTCCTAGCCACCGTGCTTCTACACCTGCATTGCTTGCTGTTTGGGGGTTTAGGCTGGGTTTCTGTACAGCACTTTGAGATTTCAGCTGATGTAAGAAGGGCTTTATAAATACATTTGGCTTGATTTGAATCAGGCCTTCATGGATGTATTGCTTCAAAGAAACCACTATTAAAGGACACCAATTTTAAGAAGAGACTTGCTTGGGCCAAGAAATACGAGCAATGAACATTAGACCGGTGGAAATCTGTCTAAATTTGATATTTTTGGTCCTAAATGCCGTGTCTTTGTGAGACGCAGAGTAGGAGAACTGCATGTGTGGTTCCCACCGTGAAGCATGAGGGAGGAGGTGTGATGGTGCTTTGCTGGTGACACTGTCTGTGATTTATTTATAATTCAAGGCACACTTAACCAGCATGCCTACCACAGCATTCTGCAGCGCTACGCCATCCCATCTGGTGTGCGCTTAGTGGGACTATAATTTGTTTTTCAGCAGGACAATGACCCAAAACACACCTCCAGGCTGTGTAATTGCTATTTGACCAAGAAGGAGAGTGATGCAGATAACAAATGCTCAGCATATGTGGGAACTCCTTCAAGACGGTTGGAAAAGCATTCCTAATGAAGCTGGTTGAGAGAATGCCAAGAGTGTGCAAAGCTGTCATCAAGTCAAAGGGTGGCTAATTTGAAGAATCTAAAATCTAAAATATAGTTTGATTTGTTTAATACTTTTTTTGGTTACTACATGATTCCATATCTGTTATTTCATAGTTTTGATGTCTTCACTATTATTTCTACACTGTAGAAAATAGTAAAAAATAAAGAAAAACCCTTGAATGAGTAGATGTGTCCAAACGCTTGGCTGGTACTTCACTGAAATATAACAAACCTGTTTGACGTGGAAACACAAGATTTTCGTAATTTATAAATAAATTAAATTACAATATTTTTTACTGATGAAATATTGGAAAATATGAGTACCACATGAGGCCAAAGATGTTATTTATGAGGCGCGTTTGGTCAGTGACTGCTGCTACATGCAGACATTTGTTTAGCTAGAATCCAATATGAGGGTCAGTCAGGAACGACATGCCAGGAGGGGCACATTAGCAGTGACAGGCCTTCAACTAATTAACAAACACACCCTCATGTCTAAATATGAACCTCCATTACATTTAAAATAGGGGGTGGGGGGGGTTATGGGTTGGATAAAAAATATTTAAAAATTAAATGTATAATGTATTATTATTATATATACCCCGTTGATTCCTGGAGAATATAACTTATATATGTGTCCTGAGTCTAACCTTATCCCAAAAGATAAGCTTGTTTTATTCAAATATTTGTAAACAACCACTGGGAAGCCTGTTTCCCTGTCCACATGTCTACCTGTGTACCTGTCTCCCTGTGTACATGTCTCCCTGGCTCCCTGTGTACCTGTCTCCCTGTCTCCCTGTGTACATGTCTCCTGTCTCCCTGTTTCCCTGTCTCCCTGTGTACATGTCTCCCTGTCTCCCTGTTTCCCTGTCCACATGTCTCCCTGTCTCCCTGTCTCCCTGTCTCCCTGTGTACATGTCTCCCTGTCTCCCTGTGTACATGTCTCCCTGTCTCCCTGTCTCCCTGTGTACATGTCTCCCTGTCTCCCTGTCTCCCTGTGTACATGTCTCCCTGTCTCCCTGTCTCCCTGTGTACCTGTCTCCCTGTCTCCCTGTGTACCTGTCTCCCTGTGTACCTGTCTCCCTGTGTACCTGTCTCCCTGTCTCCCTGTGTACATGTCTCCCTGTCTCCCTGTCTCCCTGTGTACCTGTCTCCCTGTCTCCCTGTGTAGCTGTCTCCCTGTCTCCCTGTCTCCCTGTCTCCCTGTCTCCCTGTGTACCTGTCTTCCTGTCTCCCTGTCTCCCTGTGTACCTGTCTCCCTGTCTCCCTGTGTACCTGTCTCCCTGTCTCCCTGTCTCCCTGTGTACATGTCTCCCTGTCTCCCTGTTTCCCTGTGTACATGTCTCCCTGTGTACCTGTCTCCCTGTGTACCTGTCTCCCTGTGTACCTGTCTCCCTGTGTACATGTCTCCCTGTCTCCCTTTCTCCCTGTGTACATGTCTCCCTGTCTCCCTGTGTACATGTCTCCCTGTGTACCTGTCTCCCTGTGTACCTGTCTCCCTGTGTACCTGTCTCCCTGTGTACATGTCTCCCTGTCTCCCTGTGTACATGTCTCCCTGTCTCCCTGTGTACATGTCTCCCTGTCTCCCTGTTTCCCTGTGTACATGTCTCCCTGTGTACCTGTCTCCCTGTGTACCTGTCTCCCTGTGTACCTGTCTCCCTGTCTCCCTGTGTACATGTCTCCCTGTCTCCCTTCTCCCTGTGTACATGTCTCCCTGTCTCCCTGTGTACCTGTCTCCCTGTGTACATGTCTCCCTGTCTCCCTGTGTACATGTCTCCCTGTCTCCCTGTGTACATGTCTCCCTGTCTCCATGTGTACCTGTCTCCCTGTGTACCTGTCTCCCTGTGTACATGTCTCCCTGTCTCCCTGTGTACATGTCTCCCTGTCTCCCTGTGTACATGTCTCCCTGTCTCCCTGTCTCCCCTGTGTACATGTCTCCCTGTCTCCCCTGTCTCCCTGTGTACCTGTCTCCCTGTCTCCCTGTGTACCTGTCTCCCTGTCTCCCTGTCTCCCTGTGTACCTGTCTCCCTGTGTACATGTCTCCCTGTCTCCCTGTCTCCCTGTCTCCCTGTGTACATGTCTCCCTATCTCCCTGTCTCCCTGTGTACATGTCTCCCTGTCTCCCTGTGTACCTGTCTCCCTGTCTCCCTGTGTACCTGTCTCCCTGTGTACCGGTCTCCCTGTGTACCTGTCTCCCTGTGTACCTGTCTCCCTGTGTACCTGTCTCCCTGTCTCCCTGTCTCCCTGTGTACATGTCTCCCTGTGTACCTGTCTCCCTGTGTACATGTCTCCCTTTCTCCCTGTGTACCTGTCTCCCTGTGTACCTGTCTCCCTGTCTCCCTGTGTACATGTCTCCCTGTGTACCTGTCTCCCTGTGTACCTGTCTCCCTGTCTCCCTGTGTACCTGTCTCCCTGTGTACCTGTCTCCCTGTGTACATGTCTCCCTTTCTCCCTGTGTACCTGTGTACATGTCTCCCTGTCTCCCTGTCTCCCTGTGTACATGTCTCCCTGTGTACTTGTCTCCATGTGTACCTGTCTCCCTGTGTACATGTCTCCCTGTGTACCTGTCTCCCTGTCTCCCTGTTTTTGCTGCTTTACTCTCAACCAAACAGTGTGATAACATGCCAGTGTTAATGTGTAATTGTGGCAATAAAGCGACCTAACCTCAACCTCTCACTATACTAATTACTGCCTCTCAGCATGCAAGTCACTACACCAGGTACACACACACACAAACTCACACAACCACACACTCTAAACTCCACACCTCACCCTTTACTCTGATACCTCGCTCGCACGTCCCACAACCACACACTCTAAACTCCACACCTCACCCTTTACTCTGATACCTCGCTCGCACGTCCCACAACCACACACTCTAAACTCCACACCTCACCCTTTACTCTGATACCTCGCTCGCACGTCCCACAACCACACACTCTAAACTCCACACCTCACCCTTTACTCTGATACCTCGCTCTCACGTCCCACAACCACACACTCTAAACTCCACACCTCACCCTTTACTCTGATACCTCGCTCGCACGTCCCACAACCACACACTCTAAACTCCACACCTCACCCTTTACTCTGATACCTCGCTCGCACGTCCCACAACCACGCACTCTAAACTCCACACCTCACCCTTTACTCTGATACCTCGCTCGCACGTCCCACAACCACGCACTCTAAACTCCACACCTCACCCTTTACTCTGATACCTCGCTCGCACGTCCCACAACCACGCACTCTAAACTCCACACCTCACCCTTTACTCTGATACCTCGCTCGCACGTCCCACAACCACGCACTCTAAACTCCACACCTCACCCTTTACTCTGATACCTCGCTCGCACGTCCCACAACCACACACTCTAAACTCCACACCTCACCCTTTACTCTGATACCTCGCTCTCACGTCCCACAACCACACACTCTAAACTCCACACCTCACCCTTTACTCTGATACCTCGCTCGCACGTCCCACAACCACACACTCTAAACTCCACACCTCACCCTTTACTCTGATACCTCGCTCGCACGTCCCACAACCACACACTCTAAACTCCACACCTCACCCTTTACTCTGATACCTCGCTCGCACGTCCCACAACCACACACTCTAAACTCCACACCCTCACCCTTTACTCTGATACCTCGCTCGCACATCCACAACCACACACTCTAAACTCCACACCTTACCCTTTACTCTGATACCTCGCTCGCACGTCCCACAACCACACACTCTAAACTCCACACCTCACCCTTTACTCTGATACCTCGCTCGCACGTCCCACAACCACACACTCTAAACTCCACACCTCACCCTTTACTCTGATACCTCGCTCGCACGTCCCACAACCACACACTCTAAACTCCACACCTCACCCTTTACTCTGATACCTCGCTCGCACGTCCCACCGTTTTGCACCTGCTTATCCCCTGTCATCTTGCAAACACTGTCACCCTCCATCCCCCTATCTCCTCCATCCACTTATCTCCTCCATGCCCCTATCTCCTCCATCCCCCTATCTCCTCCATCCCCCTATCTCCTCCACCTCCTCCATCCCCCTATCTCCTCCACCTCCTCCATCCCCCTATCTCCTCTATCCCTCTATCTCCTCCATCCATCCATCCATCCCCTTATCTCCTCCATCCCCCTATCTCCTCCATCCCCATATCTCCTCCATCCCCCTATCTCCTCTATCCCCCTATCTCCTCCATCCCCTTATCTCCTCCATCCCTCTATCTCCTCCATCCCTCTATCTCCTCCATCCCTCTGTCACCCCCCATCTCCTCTATCCCCCTATCTCCTCCATCCCTCTATCTCCTCCATCCATCCATCCCTCTATCTCCCTCTATCTCCTCCATCCCCCTATCTCCTCTATCCCCCTATCTCCTCCATCCCCTTATCTACTCCATCCCTCTATCTCCTCCATCCATCCATCCCTCTATCTCCTCCATCCCTCCATCCCTCTGTCACCCCCCATCTCCTCCATCCCCCCATCTCCTCCATCCATCTATCTCCTCCATCCCCCTATATCCTCCATCCATCTATCTCCTCCATCCCCCTATCTCCTCCACCCATCTATCTCCTCCATCCCCTATCTCCTCCATCCATCTAGCTCCTCCATCCCCCTATATCCTCCATCCATCTATCTCCTCCATCCATCTATCTCCTCCATCCCCCTATATCCTCCATCCATCTATCTCCTCCATCCCCCCATCTCCTCCATCCATCCATCTCCTCCATCCTCCTATATCCTCCATCCATCTATCTCCTCCATCCCCCTATCTCCTCCATCCATCTATCTCCTCCATCCCCCTATATCCTCCATCCATCTATCTCCTCCATCCTCCTATCTCCTCCATCCATCTATCTCCTCCATCCCCCTATATCCTCCATCCATCTATCTCCTCCATCCATCTATCTCCTCCATCCATCTATCTCCTCCATCCATCTATCTCCTCCATCCCCTATCTCCTCCATCCATCTATCTCCTCCATCCCCCTATCTCCTCCATCCATCTATCTCCTCCATCCCCCTATCTCCTCCATCCATCTATCTCCTCCATCCCCATATATCCTCCATCCATCTATCTCCTCCATCCCCCTATCTCCTCTATCCCTCCATCCCTCTGTCACCTTCCATCCCTCTGTCACCTTCCATCCCTCTATCCATCCATCCCTCCATCCCTCTATCCATCCATCCCTCCATCCCTCCATCACCCTCCATCCCTCCATCACCCTTCATCCCTCTATCCCCTCCCTAACCCTCCATCCCTCTATCCATCCATCCCTCCATCCCTCCATCTCCTCCATCCCTCCATCCCCCTATCTCCTCTATCCCTCCATCCCTCTGTCACCTTCCATCCATCTATCTCCTCCATCCCCCTATATCCTCCATCCATCTATCTCCTCCATCCATCTATCTCCTCCATCCCCCTATCTCCTCCATCCATCTATCTCCTCCATCCCCCTATATCCTCCATCCATCTATCTCCTCCATCCCCCTATCTCCTCTATCCCTCCATCCCTCTGTCACCTTCCATCCCTCTGTCACCTTCCATCCCTCTATCCATCCATCCCTCCATCCCTCTATCCATCCATCCCTCCATCCCTCCATCACCCTCCATCCCTCCATCACCCTTCATCCCTCTATCCCCTCCCTAACCCTCCATCCCTCTATCCATCCATCCCTCCATCCCTCCATCTCCTCCATCCCTCCATCTCCTCCATCCCTCTATCTCCTCCATCCCTCTATCTCCTCCATCCCTCCATCCCTCTATCCATCCATCCCTCCATCCCTCCATCACCCTCCATCCCTCCATCACCCTTCATCCCCCTATCCCCTCCCTAACCCTCCATCCCTCTATCCATCCATCCCTCCATCCCTCCATCTCCTCCATCCCTCCAACTCCTCCATCCCTCTATCTCCTCCATCCCTCCATCCCTCTGTCACCCCCCATCCCTCTATCTCCTCCATCCCTCCATCCCTCTGTCACCCCCATCCCTCTATCTCCTCCATCCCCCCTATCTCCTCCATCCCTCCATCCCTCTGTCATCCCCCATCCCTCTATCTCCTCCATCCCCCTATCTCCTCCATCCCTCCATCTCCTCCATCCCTCCATCCATCCATCCCTCTCTCCTCCATCCCCCTATCTCCTCCATCCCTCCATCCCTCTGTCACCCCCATCCCTCTATCTCCTCCATCCCTCTATCTCATCCATCCCTCTATCTCCTCCATCACTCTGTCTCCCTCCATCCCTCTATCCATCCATCTCTCCATCCCTCTATCCATCCATCCCTCCATCCCTCTATCCATCCATCCCTCCATCACCCTCCATCCCTCTATCCCTTCCATATCCATCCATCCCTCCATCACCCTCCATCCCTCCATATCCCTCCATCCCTCCATCCCTCCACCCCTCTATCCATCCATCCCTCCATCCCTCCATCCCTCTATCCATCCATCCCTCCATCCCTCCATCCATCCATCCCTACATCCAT
>NC_034179.2:5685796-5700796 GCF_002021735.2 Oncorhynchus kisutch | reverse complement strand
AGTCAGGGTAGAAGTGGAGGGTTCAGAGAGATGGAGTCAGAGTAGAAGTAGGGGTTTCAGAGAGATGGAGTCAGGGTAGAAGTGGAGGTTTCAGAGAGATGTAGTCAGGGTAGAAGTGGAGGTTTCAGAGAGATGGAATCAGGGTAGAAGTTGAGGTTTCAGAGAGATGGAGTCAGGGTAGAAGTGGAGGTTTCAGAGAGATGGAGTCAGGGTAGAAGTAGGGGTTTCAGAGAGATGGAGTCAGGGTAGAAGTGGAGGTTTCAGAGAGATGGAGTCAGAGTAGAAGTGGAGGTTTCAGAGAGATGGAGTCAGGGTAGAAGTGGAGGTTTCAGAGAGATGCAGTCAGGGTAGAAGTGGAGGTTTCAGAGAGATGGAGTCAGGGTAGAAGTGGAGGTTTCAGAGAGATTGAGTCAGGGTAGAAGTGGAGGTTTCAGAGAGATGGAGTCAGGGTATAAGTGCAGGTTTCAGAGAGATGGAGTCAGGGTAGAAGTGGAGGTTTCAGAGAGATGGAGTCAGGGTAGAAGTGGGGGTTTCAGAGAGTCTCACAGTCAGACACTGAATCTCATTGTGTCTCAGAAACAGAGCTGCTATGTGCCAGGAAAGCAGCCCTGCTCTGCCTCCTCCCGTCAGCAAGAAGAGGTGATGTATTCCATCTCTCTCTAGGTGTCTCTATCTCTTTCTCTCTCTAGGTGTCTCTATCTGTCTCTCTCTAGATGTATCTCTCTGTCTCTCTCTCTGTCTCTCTCTAGGTGTCTCTCTCTAGGTGTCTCTCTCTGTCTCGCTCTCTCTCTGTCTCTCTCTAGGTGTCTCTCTCTGTCTCCCTCTAGGTGTCTCTCTCTGTCTCTCTCTAGGTGTCTCTCTCTGTCTCCCTCTAGGTGTCTCTCTCTGTCTCTCTCTAGGTGTCTCTCTCTGTCTCCCTCTAGGTGTATCTCTCTGTCTCTCTCTACGTGTCTCTCTCTGTCTCCCTCTAGGTGTCTCTCTCTAGGCGTCTCTCTCTGTCTCCATCTAGGTGTCTCTCTCTGTCTCCCTCTAGGTGTCTTTCTCTGTCTCTCTCCATGTGTCTCTCTCTAGATGTCTCTCTCTAGGTGTCTCTCTCTAGGTGTCTCTCTCTGTCTCCCTCCAGGTGTCTCTCTAGTTGTCTCTCTCTAGGCTTCTCTATCTGTCTCTCACTAGATGTCTCTCTCTAGGTGTCTTTCTCTGTCTCTCTCTGGGTGTCTCTCTCTAGGTGTCTTTATCTGTCTCTCTCTAGATGTCTCTCTCTGTCTCCATCTAGGTGTCTCTCTCTGTCTCTCTCCATGTGTCTCTCTCTAGATGTCTCTATATGTCTCTCTCTAGGTGTCTCTCTCTAGGTGTCTCTCTCTGTCTCCCTCTAGGTGTCTCTCTCTGTCTCCCTCCAGGTGTCTCTCTCTAGGTGTCTCTCTGTCTCTCTCTAGGTGTCTCTCTGTCTCTCTCTAGGTGAATCTCTCTAGGTGTCTCTCTGTCTCTCTCTAGGTGTCTCTCTGTCTCTTTCTAGGTGTATCTCTGTGTCTCTCTATGTGTATCTCTGTCTCTCTCTAGGTGTATCTCTGTCTCTCTCTAGGTGTATCTCTGTCTCTTTCTAGGTGTCTCTCTGTCTCTCTCTAGGTGTATCTCTGTCTCTCTCTGGGTGTCTCTCTGTCTCTCTCTAGGTGTCTCTCTGTCTCTCTCTAGGTGTCTCTCTCTAGGTGTATCTCTGTCTCTCTCTAGGTGTCTCTGTCTCTCTCTAGGTGTCTCTCATTCTCGCTAGGTGTCTCTCATTCTCTCTAGGTGTCTCTCTGTTTCTCTCTGTCTCTCTCTATGTCTCTCTCTAGATGTCTCTCTCTAGGTGTCTCTCTCTGGTTGTTCTCTCTATGTCTCTCTCTTTAGGTGTCTCTATCTGTCTCTCTCTAGGTGTCTCTCTCCTTCACTCTTTCTGTCTCTCTCCAGGTGTCTCTCTCTCTCTGTCTCTCTAGGTGTCTTTCGCTATCTCTCTCCAGGTGTCTCTCTCCAGGTGTCTCTCTCTAGATGTCCGTCTCTTTGTGTCTCTCTCTCTCTAGTTGTCTCTCTATATAGGAATAGGCTTTTGGAAGGCACTGCACAGATTCATTCCTTTTCAGCACATTACAAGATATTTTTATTTTGGGATAGTTAATAGAGATTCTGCACAGACGAGGAGAATTTAAAATCCAGCCAGAAAAACCGAATGTTTTTTTTAAATTCCAAGTTTCTCTGATAAAACTAGTCCCGTGTGTATCGTCATTCCTGTGTTTTGAGAGACATTACATAGTTTGACAGATGAAATCCTGGCTGTAACGTAGTCAACAGATTACCTAGACATATTTAATGAAAGCCTGGCTGTAACATAGTCAACAGATTACCTAGACATATTTAATGAAATCGTGGCTGTAACGTAGTCAACAGATTACCTAGGTCTATTTAATGAAACCCTGACTGTAACGTAGTCAGAAGATTACCTAGGTCTATTTAATGAAACCCTGGCTGTAACGTAGTCAGAAGATTACCTAGGTCTATTTAATGAAACCCTGACTGTAACATAGTCAACAGATTACCTAGGTCTATTTAATGAAACCCTGGCTGTAACGTAGTCAACAGATTACCTAGGTCTATTTAATGAAACCCTGGCTGTAACGTAGTCAGAAGATTACCTAGGTCTATTTAATGAAAACCTGGCTGTAACGTAGTCAACAGATTACCTAGGTCTATTTAATGAAACCCTGGCTGTAACGTAGTCAGAAGATTACCTAGGTCTATTTAATGAAACCCTGGCTGTAAAGTAGTCAGAAGATTACCTAGGTCTATTTCATGAAATCGTGGCTGTAACGTAGTCAGAAGATTACCTAGGGCTATTTCATGAAATCGTGGCTGTAACGTAGTCAGAAGATTACCTAGGTCTATTTAATGAAATCGTGGCTGTAACGTAGTCAGAAGATTACCTAGGTCTATTTAATGAAACCCTGGCTGTAACGTAGTCAGAAGATTACCTAGGTCTATTTCATGAAATCGTGGCTGTAACGTAGGCAATAGATTGCAAAGCAGGGCATCCCCAAACTAAATTATTTTCAAATTGAAAGTTCACTTTCTCATCCATTAGGATAGAGTAGGATGGAGGATGGAGTAGGATGGAGGATGGAGTAGGATGGAGGATGAGGTAGGATGGAGGATGGAGTAGGATGGAGGATGGAGTATGGAGTAGGATGGAGTAGGATGGAGGATGGAGGATGGAGTAGGATTGAGGATGGAGTAGGATGGAGGATGGAGTAGGATAGAGTAGGATGGAGGATGGAGGATGGAGTAGGATGGAGGATGGAGGATGGAGTAGGATGGAGGATGGAGGCCTTTTCATTAGCGATTGGGGACAACCACTGTACCTACAGTATAGACCTACATTTGGCATCCAACCAGTGTATGTTATTAATCAACACGACGTTCGAATAAAAACTTCAAAGCTTCATGAGATTCAATAGATTACAGGGTGCAGTTTGGAAGAAATGTGTAAAGAATTACAGGGTGCAGTTTGGAAGAAATGTGTAAAGAATTACAGGGTGCAGTTTGGAAGAAATGTGTAAAGAATTACAGGGTGCAGTTTGGAAGAAATGTGTAAAGAATTACAGGGTGCAGTTTGGAAGAAATGTGTAAAGAATTACAGGGTGCAGTTTGGAAGAAATGTGTAAAGAATTACAGGGTGCAGTTTGGAAGAAATGTGTAAAGAATTACAGGGTGCAGTTTGGAAGAAATGTGTAAAGAATTACAGGGTGCAGTTTGGAAGAAATGTGTAAAGAATTACAGGGTGCAGTTTGGAAGAAATGTGTAAAGAATTACAGGGTGCAGTTTGGAAGAAATGTGTAAAGAATTACAGGGTGCAGTTTGGAAGAAATGTGTAAAGAATTACAGGGTGCAGTTTGGAAGAAATGTGTAAAGAATTACAGGGTGCAGTTTGGAAGAAATGTGTAAAGAATTACAGGGTGCAGTTTGGAAGAAATGTGTAAAGAATTACAGGGTGAAGTTTGGAAGAAATGTGTAAAGAATTACAGGGTGCAGTTTGGAAGAAATGTGTAAAGAATTACAGGGTGCAGTTTGGAAGAAATGTGTAAAGAATTACAGGGTGCAGTTTGGAAGAAATGTGTAAAGAATTACAGGGTGCAGTTTGGAAGAAATGTGTAAAGAATTACAGGGTGTAGTTTGGAAGAAATGTGTAAAGAATTACAGGGTGTAGTTTGGAAGAAATGTGTAAAGAATTACAGGGTGTAGTTTGGAAGAAATGTGTAAAGAATTACAGGGTGTAGTTTGGAAGAAATGTGTAAAGAATTACAGGGTGCAGTTTGGAAGAAATGTGTAAAGAATTACAGGGTGTAGTTTGGAAGAAATGTGTAAAGAATTACAGGGTGCAGTTTGGAAGAAATGTGTAAAGAATTACAGGGTGCAGTTTGGAAGAAATGTGTAAAGAATTACAGGGTGCAGTTTGGAAGAAATGTGTAAAGAATTACAGGGTGCAGTTTGGAAGAAATGAAGTCTGTTTGAATGGTCCTCTGGAATAACGCACAGATCCACATAACCAGCATCTATTAACACTAGCCCTGTTTGACTAGTATAACGGACCAGATTTATGCTGTGATCCACCTTGGATCCAATATGCCTAAATTGATTATTGATCATCTGTTATCATCTGTGTCTGCTTGACTTACATCAGGATTTCCTGTAGTCAAGTGACCAAATCGTCCTCATGGGTGGAAAGTTATTCATATTTTTCATAATTTCATAAATAATAAAACATATGGCAAACGTTATTATTATTTTTTAAACATTATTTTCAGTTTTCATGTGATGTATATAAAGTGTAATAGTGGGATGCAAACTCTAAATGTAATACATACATCAACTCTATACATCTGACATGGTACAGGTGTCTTCTGTATTTTAAACCCATAACCGTGTGTGTGTGAGAGATGGATACTTTCTTTAGTCCATTTCTATAATTATTTTTTTTTTTTTAATATATATATAATATATATATATACAATATTCTGCCCATATGAATAAATGTATTTTAGGCCCCAATAAACAGCCGTCCATGAATGTCATGAAATGCAGCAAACAAGACATTACGTTGTTTTCCCATTCTTTAATACCCAGACTGACAAACACAAACAGTCAGTAGGCTACAGCTGGCTTGACAGCTGTCTTCATCCCAAAATACAGGGAAACTACAGGTATTGTAGCCTACGTGTCGCAGAAGCCTCCCCTCCCCTCTCCTCTCCTCTCCTACGATGGCCAGGACAGGCCCTGGGAATGCTTAAAGGAATGGCTGACAATACCAAGCTGTCACTTCCAGCCGTCTGCTGTACAGTAAGGCACTAGGCAGTATCACTGCCACAGCCAGTGGAGAGAGGGTGTTTATAATGATTCGGGCATTCTTCACTAATGGTGAGCCCCTCTCAGCGCTCAGGCACACCTAATGACAGGTAGACAAGGGCTGTATCACAAATGGCAGCACATTCCCCGATAGGCAACCTGTATAAGCAACAGGGTGCCATTGGGAACACGGACATCAGATTCCGGGTTAATGACAGGCAGGCACATCAATTAAAGGGACACCTAGTCAGTTGTACAACTGAATTCCTTCAACTGAAATGTGTCTTCTACATTTGACACAACCCCCTCTGAATCAGAGGTGCTGGGGGGGGGGGGGGGGTGCATTAATCGACATCCAAGTCTCCGGTGCCCGGGGTACAGTGGGTTAACTGCCTTGCTCAGGGCCCGGGGAACAGTGGGTTAACTGCCTTGTTCAGGGCCTGGGGAACAGTGGGTTAACTGCCTTGCTCAGGGCCTGGGGAACAGTGGGTTAACTGTCTTGTTCAGGGCCTGGGGAACAGTGGGTTAACTGCCTTTTTCAGGGCCTGGTTGAACAGTGGGTTAACTGCCTTGTTCAGGGCCTGGGGAACAGTGGGTTAACTGCCTTGTTCAGGGCCTGGGGAACAGTGGGTTAACTGCCTTGTTCAGGGCCTGGGGAACAGTGGGTTAACTGTCTTGTTTAGGGCCTGGGGAACAGTGGGTTAACTGCCTTGCTCAGGGCCCGGGGAACAGTGGGTTAACTGCCTTGCTCAAGGGCAGGACGACAGATTTTTACCTTGTCAGCTCGGGGATTCGATCCAGCAACCTCTTGGTTACTGACCCAACGCTCTAATCACTAGGCAATTATTCCGCTGGCTTGTGATTGGTTGGTCAATGTCAAAGTTCAATGTGTTCAGAAATGAATGAATGAATGAATATAATGTCTTTATAAGTTAACAGTCCTCTGCGATGCTGCTGAATGACATTATATTGCTGTATATATTAGACATATGTTATATTAAAATCAATTTTCATTCATATTCATCAAACTGAATAAGATATTGACCCAATACGAACAGTAGTAAAAATCACTATGAATTCACTGGAATTCGCCGGAAGTCAGAGGATGTGTAGATGTAGGAAAGTAGCATTATATTGAAATCAAATTGTCTTCTTCTGGGGATTTTTTTGGGTGTACTGCAGTAGTAACAGTGAGACTGAACACTAGTTGTACCAGGGTCGGTGCCAATGCCAGTTCTGAATCAACTGGACACACCTGTTCTGAATCAACTGGACACACCTGTTCTGAATCAACTGGACACACCTGTTCTGAATCAACTGGACACACCTGTTCTGAATCAACTGGACACACCTGTTCTGAATCAACAGGACACACCAGTTCTGAATCAACTGGACACACCAGTTCTGAATAAACTGGACACACCTGTTCTGATTCAACTGGACACACCTGTTCTGAATCAATTGGACACACCTGTTCTGAATCAATTGGACACACCTGTTCTGAATCAATTGGACACACCTGTTCCATTCTCTAATAGCTCCCCCTGTAGACATTATGTCTGTTTCTAAGGAATCACACACACATCGTATGGTCACTCCGTCATCCTCCCACTGTCTGTGTCTACTGTGACAATCTCCATCTATCCCTTTCGCTCTCTCTCACTCTCTCTGAGTGGGAGCAAGGTAATTTCTGATTTCTCTTAAACATAGCTAGAAGCTGCTCTCTGTGGGGACGACTCTCCTCTCTCTTTCCTTCACTGGCCTGAAGAGCGACAACAGAAAGGAAAGTGAGGGAGATGGAGGTGGCATTAGGAGGAGGGTGACAGAGTGAGACAGGCACAAAGGGAAGATAGAGGAAGATTGTGGGAGATTGAGACAGATGAACAGAGAAAGAGAGAGATGAGAGAGAGGTGGAGAGATGAGAGAGAGAGATGGAGAGACATATTTCCCTCAGATTACACAGATCCACAAAGAATTCGAAAACAAATCCAATTTTGATAAACTCCCATATCTACTGGGTGAAATTCCACAGTGTGCCATCACAGCAGCAAGATTTGTGACCTGTTGTTGAGATTGAGACAGATGAACAGAGAAAGAGAGAGAGAGAGAGAGAGAGAGAGAGAGAGAGAGAGATGAACAGAGAAAGAGAGAGAGGGATGGAGAGATGAGAGAGAGATTGAGACAGATGAACAGAGAAAGAGAGAGAGATGGAGAGATGAGAGAGAGAGAGAGAGAGAGGCACCCAGCAGTTGGTCAGAGGTATTACAACATCAACCATTATTGACTATGTGAGTCACTCAATTCACCCGAAGAGCTTCCCTTTTAATTACGGAGAAATGTCACAGACATCCCAAGGGGGAATGGGGTGTTTGATTGGTCAATTTAAGACAACCAGCTTCCTGATGCAATGAGTCACTATCTTCAACACTCAGAGAGAAGGTTTGCAGAAAGCTTGTGTAATTAAGGTGATATTTTATTCAATAATCGTGACTGACGGATGATTGTTTCCTTGTTTTTTTTTCTATTGTAACTTTAGATGGATAAGAGAGTCTGCTAAACGACTCACTAACTGACTCTGAATAAGACTGTCTGCTAAACGACTCACTAACTGACTCTGAATAAGAGAGTTTGCTAAACGACTCACTAACTGACTCTGAATAAGAGAGTCTGCTAAACAACTCACTAACTGACTCTGAATAAGAGAGTCTGCTAAACGACTCACTAACTGACTCTGAATAAGACTGTCTGCTAAACGACTCACTAACAGACTCTGAATAAGACTGTCTGCTAAACGACTCACTAACTGACTCTGAATAAGACTGTCTGCTAAACGACTCACTAACTGACTCTGAATAAGACTGTCTGCTAAACGACTCACTAACTGACTCTGAATGAGAGAGTCTGCAAAACGACTCACTAACTGACTCTGAATAAGACTGTCTGCTAAACGACTCACTAATTGACTCTGAATAAGACTGTCTGCTAAACGACTCACTAACTGACTCTGAATAAGAGAGTCTGCTAAACGACTCACTAACTGACTCTGAATAAGACTGTCTGCTAAACGACTCACTAACTGACTCTGAATAAGACTGTCTGCTAAACGACTCACTAACTGACTCTGAATAAGACTGTCTGCTAAACGACTCACTAACTGACTCTGAATAAGACTGTCTGCTAAACGACTCACTAACTGACTCTGAATAAGAGAGTCTGCTAAACGACTCACTAACTGACTCTGAATAAGACTGTCTGCTAAACGACTCACTAACTGACTCTGAATAAGACTGTCTGCTAAACGACTCACTAACTGACTCTGAATAAGACTGTCTGCTAAACGACTCACTAACTGACTCTGAATAAGACTGTCTGCTAAACGACTCACTAACTGACTCTGAATAAGACTGTCTGCTAAACGACTCACTAACTGACTCTGAATAAGAGAGTCTGCTAAACGACTCACTAACTGACTCTGAATAAGACTGTCTGCTAAACGACTCACTAACTGACTCTGAATAAGACTGTCTGCTAAACGACTCACTAACTGACTCTGAATAAGACTGTCTGCTAAACGACTCACTAACTGACTCTGAATAAGAGAGTCTGCTAAACGACTCACTAACTGACTCTGAATAAGAGAGTCTGCTAAACGACTCACTAACTGACTCTGAATAAGAATGTCTGCTAAACGACTCACTAACTGACTCTGAATAAGAGAGTCTGCTAAACGACTCACTAACTGACTCTGAATAAGAGAATCTGCTAAACGACTCACTAACTGACTCTGAATAAGACTGTCTGCTAAACGACTCACTAACTGACTCTGAATAAGAGAGTCTGCTAAACGACTCACTAACTGACTCTGAATAAGAGAGTCTGCTAAACGACTCACTAACTGACTCTGAATAAGACTGTCTGCTAAACGACTCACTAACTGACTCTGAATAAGACTGTCTGCTAAACGACTCACTAACTGACTCTGAATAAGAGAGTCTGCTAAACGACTCACTAACTGACTCTGAATAAGAGAGTCTGCTAAACGACTCACTAACTGACTCTGAATAAGACTGTCTGCTAAACGACTCACTAACTGACTCTGAATAAGACTGTCTGCTAAACGACTCACTAACTGACTCTGAATAAGACTGTCTGCTAAACGACTCACTAACTGACTCTGAATAAGAGAGTCTGCTAAACGACTCACTAACTGACTCTGAATAAGAGAGTCTGCAAAACGACTCACTAACTGACTCTGAATAAGACTGTCTGCTAAACGACTCACTATTTGACTCTGAATAAGACTGTCTGCTAAACGACTCACTAACTGACTCTGAATAAGAGAGTCCGCTAAACGACTCACTAACTGACTCTGAATAAGACTGTCTGCTAAACGACTCACTAACTGACTCTGAATAAGAGAGTTTGCTAAACGACTCACTAACTGACTCTGAATAAGAGAGTCTGCTAAACAACTCACTAACTGACTCTGAATAAGAGAGTCTGCTAAACGACTCACTAACTGACTCTGAATAAGACTGTCTGCTAAACGACTCACTAACAGACTCTGAATAAGACTGTCTGCTAAACGACTCACTAACTGACTCTGAATAAGACTGTCTGCTAAACGACTCACTAACTGACTCTGAATAAGACTGTCTGCTAAACGACTCACTAACTGACTCTGAATGAGAGAGTCTGCAAAACGACTCACTAACTGACTCTGAATAAGACTGTCTGCTAAACGACTCACTAATTGACTCTGAATAAGACTGTCTGCTAAACGACTCACTAACTGACTCTGAATAAGAGAGTCTGCTAAACGACTCACTAACTGACTCTGAATAAGACTGTCTGCTAAACGACTCACTAACTGACTCTGAATAAGACTGTCTGCTAAACGACTCACTAACTGACTCTGAATAAGACTGTCTGCTAAACGACTCACTAACTGACTCTGAATAAGACTGTCTGCTAAACGACTCACTAACTGACTCTGAATAAGAGAGTCTGCTAAACGACTCACTAACTGACTCTGAATAAGACTGTCTGCTAAACGACTCACTAACTGACTCTGAATAAGACTGTCTGCTAAACGACTCACTAACTGACTCTGAATAAGACTGTCTGCTAAACGACTCACTAACTGACTCTGAATAAGACTGTCTGCTAAACGACTCACTAACTGACTCTGAATAAGACTGTCTGCTAAACGACTCACTAACTGACTCTGAATAAGAGAGTCTGCTAAACGACTCACTAACTGACTCTGAATAAGACTGTCTGCTAAACGACTCACTAACTGACTCTGAATAAGACTGTCTGCTAAACGACTCACTAACTGACTCTGAATAAGACTGTCTGCTAAACGACTCACTAACTGACTCTGAATAAGAGAGTCTGCTAAACGACTCACTAACTGACTCTGAATAAGAATGTCTGCTAAACGACTCACTAACTGACTCTGAATAAGAGAGTCTGCTAAACGACTCACTAACTGACTCTGAATAAGAGAATCTGCTAAACGACTCACTAACTGACTCTGAATAAGACTGTCTGCTAAACGACTCACTAACTGACTCTGAATAAGAGAGTCTGCTAAACGACTCACTAACTGACTCTGAATAAGAGAGTCTGCTAAACGACTCACTAACTGACTCTGAATAAGACTGTCTGCTAAACGACTCACTAACTGACTCTGAATAAGACTGTCTGCTAAACGACTCACTAACTGACTCTGAATAAGAGAGTCTGCTAAACGACTCACTAACTGACTCTGAATAAGAGAGTCTGCTAAACGACTCACTAACTGACTCTGAATAAGACTGTCTGCTAAACGACTCACTAACTGACTCTGAATAAGACTGTCTGCTAAACGACTCACTAACTGACTCTGAATAAGACTGTCTGCTAAACGACTCACTAACTGACTCTGAATAAGAGAGTCTGCTAAACGACTCACTAACTGACTCTGAATAAGAGAGTCTGCAAAACGACTCACTAACTGACTCTGAATAAGACTGTCTGCTAAACGACTCACTATTTGACTCTGAATAAGACTGTCTGCTAAACGACTCACTAACTGACTCTGAATAAGAGAGTCCGCTAAACGACTCACTAACTGACTCTGAATAAGACTGTCTGCTAAACGACTCACTAACTGACACTGAATAAGACTGTCTGCTAAACGACTCACTAACTGACTCTGAATAAGACTGTCTGCTAAACGACTCACTAACTGACTCTGAATAAGACTGTCTGCTAAACGACTCACTAACTGACTCTGAATAAGACTGTCTGCTAAACGACTCACTAACTGACTCTGAATAAGACTGTCTGCTAAACGACTCACTAACTGACTCTGAATAAGACTGTCTGCTAAACGACTCACTAACTGACTCTGAATAAGAGAGTCTGCTAAACGAGCGACTAACTGACTCTGAATAAGAGAGTCTGCTAAACGACTCACTAACTGACTCTGAATAAGACTGTCTGCTAAACGACTCACTAACTGACTCTGAATAAGAGAGTCTGCTAAACGACTCACTAACTGACTCTGAATAAGACTGTCTGCTAAACGACTCACTAACTGACTCTGAATAAGACTGTCTGCTAAACGACTCACTAACTGACTCTGAATAAGAGAGTCTGCTAAACGACTCACTAACTGACTCTGAATAAGAGAGTCTGCTAAACGACTCACTAACTGACTCTGAATAAGACTGTCTGCTAAACGACTCACTAACTGACTCTGAATAAGACTGTCTGCTAAACGACTCACTAACTGACTCTGAATAAGACTGTCTGCTAAACGACTCACTAACTGACTCTGAATAAGAGAGTCTGCTAAACGACTCACTAACTGACTCTGAATAAGAGAGTCTGCAAAACGACTCACTAACTGACTCTGAATAAGACTGTCTGCTAAACGACTCACTATTTGACTCTGAATAAGACTGTCTGCTAAACGACTCACTAACTGACTCTGAATAAGAGAGTCCGCTAAACGACTCACTAACTGACTCTGAATAAGACTGTCTGCTAAACGACTCACTAACTGACTCTGAATAAGAGAGTTTGCTAAACGACTCACTAACTGACTCTGAATAAGAGAGTCTGCTAAACAACTCACTAACTGACTCTGAATAAGAGAGTCTGCTAAACGACTCACTAACTGACTCTGAATAAGACTGTCTGCTAAACGACTCACTAACAGACTCTGAATAAGACTGTCTGCTAAACGACTCACTAACTGACTCTGAATAAGACTGTCTGCTAAACGACTCACTAACTGACTCTGAATAAGACTGTCTGCTAAACGACTCACTAACTGACTCTGAATGAGAGAGTCTGCAAAACGACTCACTAACTGACTCTGAATAAGACTGTCTGCTAAACGACTCACTAACTGACTCTGAATAAGAGAGTCTGCTAAACGACTCACTAACTGACTCTGAATAAGACTGTCTGCTAAACGACTCACTAACTGACTCTGAATAAGACTGTCTGCTAAACGACTCACTAACTGACTCTGAATAAGACTGTCTGCTAAACGACTCACTAACTGACTCTGAATAAGACTGTCTGCTAAACGACTCACTAACTGACTCTGAATAAGAGAGTCTGCTAAACGACTCACTAACTGACTCTGAATAAGACTGTCTGCTAAACGACTCACTAACTGACTCTGAATAAGACTGTCTGCTAAACGACTCACTAACTGACTCTGAATAAGACTGTCTGCTAAACGACTCACTAACTGACTCTGAATAAGACTGTCTGCTAAACGACTCACTAACTGACTCTGAATAAGACTGTCTGCTAAACGACTCACTAACTGACTCTGAATAAGAGAGTCTGCTAAACGACTCACTAACTGACTCTGAATAAGACTGTCTGCTAAACGACTCACTAACTGACTCTGAATAAGACTGTCTGCTAAACGACTCACTAACTGACTCTGAATAAGACTGTCTGCTAAACGACTCACTAACTGACTCTGAATAAGAGAGTCTGCTAAACGACTCACTAACTGACTCTGAATAAGACTGTCTGCTAAACGACTCACTAACTGACTCTGAATAAGACTGTCTGCTAAACGACTCACTAACTGACTCTGAATAAGAGAGTCTGCTAAACGACTCACTAACTGACTCTGAATAAGAATGTCTGCTAAACGACTCACTAACTGACTCTGAATAAGAGAGTCTGCTAAACGACTCACTAACTGACTCTGAATAAGAGAATCTGCTAAACGACTCACTAACTGACTCTGAATAAGACTGTCTGCTAAACGACTCACTAACTGACTCTGAATAAGAGAGTCTGCTAAACGACTCACTAACTGACTCTGAATAAGAGAGTCTGCTAAACGACTCACTAACTGACTCTGAATAAGACTGTCTGCTAAACGACTCACTAACTGACTCTGAATAAGACTGTCTGCTAAACGACTCACTAACTGACTCTGAATAAGAGAGTCTGCTAAACGACTCACTAACTGACTCTGAATAAGAGAGTCTGCTAAACGACTCACTAACTGACTCTGAATAAGACTGTCTGCTAAACGACTCACTAACTGACTCTGAATAAGAGAGTCTGCAAAACGACTCACTAACTGACTCTGAATAAGACTGTCTGCTAAACGACTCACTATTTGACTCTGAATAAGACTGTCTGCTAAACGACTCACTAACTGACTCTGAATAAGAGAGTCCGCTAAACGACTCACTAACTGACTCTGAATAAGACTGTCTGCTAAACGACTCACTAACTGACACTGAATAAGACTGTCTGCTAAACGACTCACTAACTGACTCTGAATAAGACTGTCTGCTAAACGACTCACTAACTGACTCTGAATAAGACTGTCTGCTAAACGACTCACTAACTGACTCTGAATAAGACTGTCTGCTAAACGACTCACTAACTGACTCTGAATAAGACTGTCTGCTAAACGACTCACTAACTGACTCTGAATAAGACTGTCTGCTAAACGACTCACTAACTGACTCTGAATAAGAGAGTCTGCTAAACGAGCGACTAACTGACTCTGAATAAGAGAGTCTGCTAAACGACTCACTAACTGACTCTGAATAAGACTGTCTGCTAAACGACTCACTAACTGACTCTGAATAAGAGAGTCTGCTAAACGACTCACTAACTGACTCTGAATAAGACTGTCTGCTAAACGACTCACTAACTGACTCTGAATAAGAGAGTCTGCAAAACGACTCACTAACTGACTCTGAATAAGACTGTCTGCTAAACGACTCACTAATTGACTCTGAATAAGACTGTCTGCTAAACGACTCACTAACTGACTCTGAATAAGACTGTCTGCTAAACGACTCACTAACTGACTCTGAATAAGAGAGTCTGCTAAACGACTCACTAACTGACTCTGAATAAGAGAGTCTGCTAAACGACTCACTAACTGACTCTGAATAAGACTGTCTGCTAAACGACTCACTAACTGACTCTGAATAAGAGAGTCTGCAAAACGACTCACTAACTGACTCTGAATAAGACTGTCTGCTAAACGACTCACTAACTGACTCTGAATAAGAGAGTCTGCTAAACGACTCACTAACTGACTCTGAATAAGACTGTCTGCTAAACGACTCACTAACTGAC
>NC_034179.2:5613296-5675796 GCF_002021735.2 Oncorhynchus kisutch | reverse complement strand
AGCATTAATGTTTCTGACTCCTGTAGATGCCACATAGGCTGTTTTCACAAACCAGAAGTTGCTTTTTAGGGGCAGTCACTCTTTAAAGGGTCATTCTGCAGTAGCTAAATCAATTGTACTTATAAATGAATAATATGTACCCATTGATTCTTGAAGAATTTAACTCAGAAATGCCTCATGAGTTTAGTTCAACTGTCGTAACCCATCAGAACCCAAAATATAAACTTCTTTTAAACAAAGTACATGTGAACAAAAAACTATATGGCCTCAGAACATGGTTAAAACCATAATTTTGATTTAATGGATTCCTTGCATCCATAGCGATGTCTATGACGTTTCTCCAGGCTCAAGCTTTTTACCAAAACAATGGTGGTTGTTATGCTTTTTTTATTGTTTCAACTGCTGATTGCCCCTTTAAAGTCCAAAATAAGTCCAACTTGTCCAAACTGAAACAGCCACAAAAACAATTGACACCATAGAGTTATATAGATGTCTCATCTTGTACCTGTGCCATTATGGAGAATGTGACAGCATGGGCAGCAGCATTGGGGCTATCTCCATTTTAAAGTTACATGCGCCATTCTCTACCAACTGAGCTACAGAGGACCACCATTTGGGTAGTTGACAAGTGCACACTCCAGAAAAAAGTAGATGTAGATTATATTTTTTATTTTTTATTTCAACTTTATTTAACTAGGCAAGTCAGTTTAAGAACAAATTCTTAGTTACAATGAAAGCCTAGCGGGGAACAGTGGGTTAACTGCCTTGTTCAGGGGAACAGTGGGTTCACTGCCTTGTTCAGGGGAACAGTGGGGTTAACTGCCTTGTTCAGGGGAACAGTGGGTTAACTGCCTTGTTCAGGGGAACAGTGGGGTTAACTGCCTTGTTCAGGGGAACAGTGGGTTAACTGCCTTGTTCAGGGGAACAGTGGGTTAACTGCCTTGTTCAGGGGAACAGTGGGTTAACTGCCTTGTTCAGGGGAACAGTGGGTTAACTGCCTTGTTCAGGGCAACAGTGGGGTTAACTGCCTTGTTCAGGGGAACAGTGGGTTAACTGCCTTGTTCAGGGGAACAGTGGGGTTAACTGCCTTGTTCAGGGGAACAGTGGGGTTAACTGCCTTGTTCAGGGGAACAGTGGGTTAACTGCCTTGTTCAGGGGAACAGTGGGGTTAACTGCCTTGTTCAGGGGAACAGTGGGTTAACAGCCTTGTTCAGGGGAACAGTGGGTTAACTGCCTTGTTCAGGGGAACAGTGGGGTTAACTGCCTTGTTCAGGGGAACAGTGGGTTAACTGCCTTGTTCAGGGGAACAGTGGGGTTAACTGCCTTGTTCAGGGGAACAGTGGGTTAACTGCCTTGTTCAGGGGAACAGTGGGGTTAACTGCCTTGTTCAGGGGAACAGTGGGTTAACTGCCTTGTTCAGGGGAACAGTGGGTTAACTGCCTTGTTCAGGGGAACAGTGGGTTAACTGCCTTGTTCAGGGGAACAGTGGGGTTAACTGCCTTGTTCAGGGGAACAGTGGGTTAACTGCCTTGTTCAGGGGAACAGTGGGTTAACTGCCTTGTTCAGGGGAACAGTGGGGTTAACTGCGTTGTTCAGGGGAACAGTGGGTTAACTGCCTTGTTCAGGGGAACAGTGGGTTAACTGCCTTGTTCAGGGGAACAGTGGGGTTTACTGCCTTGTTCAGGGGAACAGTGGGTTAACTGCCTTGTTCAGGGGTACAGTGGGTTAACTGCCTTGTTCAGGGGAACAGTGGGTTAACTGCCTTGTTCAGGGGAACAGTGGGTTAACTGCCTTGTTCAGGGGAACAGTGGGTTAACTGCCTTGTTCAGGGGAACAGTGGGTTAACTGCCTTGTTCAGGGGAACAGTGGGTAAACTGCCTTGTTCAGGGGAACAGTGGGTTAACTGCCTTGTTCAGGGGAACAGTGGGTTAACTGCCTTGTTCAGGGGAACAGTGGGTTAACTGCCTTGTTCAGGGGAACAGTGGGTTAACTGCCTTGTTCAGGGGAACAGTGGGTTAACTGCCTTGTTCAGGGGCAGAATGACAGATTTACTGTACTGTAACATATTGTACGGTAGTGGTTCTCAATCGGCGTGAACAATCATGAGTCAAAATTGCATTTAACTCTACTGTACTTTATCCTACTGTACTCTACTGCACTGTACTGTACTCTACTGTACTGAACTCTACTCTACTCTACTCTACTCTACTGTGCTGTACTGTACTGTACTCTACTGCACTCTACTGCACTATACTGTACTGTACTGTACTGCACTATACTGTACTGTACTGCACTATACTGTACTGTAATCTACTGTAATCTATTGCACTATACTGTACACTACTGTACTGTACTGTACTATACTGTACTGTAATCTACTGTAATCTATTGCACTATACTGTACACTACTGTACTGTACACTACTGTACTGTACTCTACTGTACTGTACTGTACTGTACTCTACTGTAATCTACTGCACTATACTGTACACTACTGTACTGTAACCTACTGTACTGTACACTACTGTTGAGGAATAGGACAGATTGATGAGGAATATACCTCTGATAGATTAGGAATAGGATAGATAGATGAGGAATAGGACAGATAGATGAGGAATAGGGCAGATAGATGAGGAATATACCTCTGATAGATTAGGAATAGGATAGATAGATGAGGAATAGGACAGATAGATGAGGAATAGGACAGATAGATGAGGAATAGGACTCTGACAGATAGAAAGGGAAGAATGTGCATCTTGTGGTGTTAAGGAAAACCCCTAGATATGAGGTCCCCAGAAAGAAGGGCACTAGACATAAGGCCCTGGAAAGAAGGGCACTAGAAATAAGGCCCTGGAAAGAAGGGCCCTAGACACAAGGGCGCTAGAAATAAGGCCTTGGTAAGAAAGGCCCTAGACACAAGGGCGCTAGAAATAAGGCCCTAGAAATAATTTGAGACGTCCCTCAAGAAACCAATACAAAACTGGATATAAGATGATAATACTATCTCACAATAGCTTTATATTCAGAGGGGTTGGGTTAAATAGAAGGCACATTTCGGTCGAAGGCATTCGGTTGTTCAACTGACTAGGTTTCCCCCCTTTTCCTTTCTCTATGACCTACGGTATGAAATCCCCTCTTGATTTGGAGCATACATACCACAGCTCTAACCTCCCTCAACAAGTGCAACCTATAAAAAACTTCCCCCGAAGCCGAGTGAAATGGAGGACATTCGTCACTGTTTACAGGATTAAGTAAGTAAGGTCTTACCAGAGACAGTGACTTTAGCCGTGCGACTGACTATGGCTCCCACTCCCTCTAGCGCTGCCAGACACTGGTAGAGCCCCTCGTCAGGTCGGTGGTGTCGTGAGTGTACCACGTTCTGGACCACTAGAGACCCGTTAGGGAACTGCTGTCTCCTCTCATCCACCACGGCGCTGAGCAGCACCCCGTCCTTCTTCCAGACGATAACTGGAATACCCTGATCTGACTGAGCCTCGCAGTCAAGCTGGAGAACACCGCCCCGTAATGTCACCGTGTCCTGGGGTTCCAGAACCAAGCTGAAGTCCACGAACACCTGGCCTGTCTGGGATGGAGATGACGATGAGGTCTCTGCACCTGGAGGAAAGAGAGAGGTGGAGGAAGGAGTGGTTTAGTCTCAGAGCATAGGATCATTGATGAGTCGATTGTATTCAATACATAGTCCTGCCTCAATTAAAGTTGAGGCAGCTACCCACTATCATATCCAGCTACCCACTATCATATCCAGCTACCCACTATCATATCCAGCTACCCACTATCATATCCAGCTACCCACTATCATATCCAGCTACCCACTATCATATCCAGCTACCCACTATCATATCCAGCTACCCACTATCACACATTCCCATATCCAGCGCCAGCATCAGTTTGGCCTGAAACGGCACCATTTTGTTTCTCTCCGTGGCTCAACTATAAAACGCTGCATTTCTATTCTAATACAGAAGAGAGCTCAGAGTACATCCTCCGAGCCTCATCTTCACAGGCCCAGCCTTATCAGATATCTACTACAATACCACTACAGACTATAGTCCGTGCTTCTACACCTGCATTGCTTGCTGTTTGGGGTTTTAGGCTGGGTTTCTGTACAGCACTTTGAGATATCAGCTGATGTACGAAGGGCTATATAAATACATTTGATTTGATTTGATTTATAGTACTGCCGTCATATCTACTACAATAATACTACAGATTATAGTACTACAGTCATATCTACTACAATAATACTACAGACTATAGTACTACAGTCATATCTACTACAATAATACTACTGACTATAGTACTGCAGTCTAGGACTCGGCCTCATTTCTACTCAGACCCTAGGTTCATTAACATGGCTGCCCTGTCCTCACAGGCCCTACCAATCTAGTGCTATCCTGACATCTCCCAGAGTTAGTCTCCGCCCTCGGAGATGACTTTTAACTTTCCCAGTCTGATTGTCCAATGAAACAATCGGTTCAAACTCATCAGAGATGTTGAAGATAAAAACAGTTTATTGCTTCGGGAGTAAGAGCTGTCCGTGTTCAGTCATACAAAACACACGACCAGTCCATCCAATCAAAACCATACATTACACGTTCATTGCCACAGATCTACAGTACATTATATACGCCATGCCCGTAGAACAACAACAACAACAGCTGTTTTTTTTAAAATGTTATTTTCACATGTGAATTGGCTGTTTTTTACATTGAGTTTATATATGAGGCAGGCAAGTCAGTTAAGAACAAATTCTTGTTTTCAATGACGGCCTAGGAACAGTGGGTTAACTGGTCTAGGAACAGTGGAACAGTGGGTTAACTGGTCTAGGAACAGTGGGTTAACTGGTCTAGGAACAGTGGGTTAACTGGTCTAGGAACAGTGGGGTTAACTGGTCTAGGAACAGTGGGGTTAACTGGCCTAGGAACAGTGGGTTAACTGGTCTAGGAACAGTGGGTTAACTGGTCTAGGAACAGTGGGTTAACTGGCCTAGGAACAGTGGGTTAACTGGCCTAGGAACAGTGGGTTAACTGGCCTAGGAACAGTGGGTTAACTGGTCTAGGAACAGTGGGTTAACTGGTCTAGGAACAGTGGGTTAACTGGCCTAGGAACAGTGGGTTAACTGGTCTAGGAACAGTGGGTTAACTGGTCTAGGAACAGTGGGTTAACTGGCCTAGGAACAGTGGGTTAACTGGCCTAGGAACAGTGGGTTAACTGGCCTAGGAACAGTGGGTTAACTGGTCTAGGAACAGTGGGCTAACTGGTCTAGGAACAGTGGAACAGTGGGTTAACTGGTCTAGGAACAGTGGGTTAACTGGTCTAGGAACAGTGGGTTAACTGGTCTAGGAACAGTGGGTTAACTGGCCTAGGAACAGTGGGTTAACTGGCCTAGGAACAGTGGGTTAACTGGTCTAGGAACAGTGGGTTAACTGGTCTAGGAACAGTGGAACAGTGGGTTAACTGGTCTAGGAACAGTGGGTTAACTGGTCTAGGAACAGTGGGGTTAACTGGTCTAGGAACAGTGGGGTTAACTGGCCTAGGAACAGTGGGTTAACTGGTCTAGGAACAGTGGGTTAACTGGTCTAGGAACAGTGGGTTAACTGGCCTAGGAACAGTGGGTTAACTGGCCTAGGAACAGTGGGTTAACTGGCCTAGGAACAGTGGGTTAACTGGTCTAGGAACAGTGGGTTAACTGGTCTAGGAACAGTGGGTTAACTGGCCTAGGAACAGTGGGTTAACTGGTCTAGGAACAGTGGGTTAACTGGTCTAGGAACAGTGGGTTAACTGGCCTAGGAACAGTGGGTTAACTGGCCTAGGAACAGTGGGTTAACTGGCCTAGGAACAGTGGGTTAACTGGTCTAGGAACAGTGGGCTAACTGGTCTAGGAACAGTGGAACAGTGGGTTAACTGGTCTAGGAACAGTGGGTTAACTGGTCTAGGAACAGTGGGTTAACTGGTCTAGGAACAGTGGGTTAACTGGCCTAGGAACAGTGGGTTAACTGGCCTAGGAACAGTGGGTTAACTGGTCTAGGAACAGTGGGTTAACTGGTCTAGGAACAGTGGAACAGTGGGTTAACTGGTCTAGGAACAGTGGGTTAACTGGTCTAGGAACAGTGGGTTAACTGGTCTAGGAACAGTGGGGTTAACTGGCCTAGGAACAGTGGGGTTAACTGGTCTAGGAACAGTGGGGTTAACTGGCCTAGGAACAGTGGGTTAACTGGTCTAGGAACAGTGGGTTAACTGGTCTAGGAACAGTGGGTTAACTGGCCTAGGAACAGTGGGTTAACTGGCCTAGGAACAGTGGGTTAACTGGCCTAGGAACAGTGGGTTAACTGGTCTAGGAACAGTGGGTTAACTGGTCTAGGAACAGTGGGTTAACTGGCCTAGGAACAGTGGGTTAACTGGTCTAGGAACAGTGGGTTAACTGGTCTAGGAACAGTGGGTTAACTGGCCTAGGAACAGTGGGTTAACTGGCCTAGGAACAGTGGGTTAACTGGCCTAGGAACAGTGGGTTAACTGGTCTAGGAACAGTGGGCTAACTGGTCTAGGAACAGTGGAACAGTGGGTTAACTGGTCTAGGAACAGTGGGTTAACTGGTCTAGGAACAGTGGGTTAACTGGTCTAGGAACAGTGGGTTAACTGGCCTAGGAACAGTGGGTTAACTGGCCTAGGAACAGTGGGTTAACTGGTCTAGGAACAGTGGGTTAACTGGTCTAGGAACAGTGGAACAGTGGGTTAACTGGTCTAGGAACAGTGGGTTAACTGGTCTAGGAACAGTGGGTTAACTGGTCTAGGAACAGTGGGGTTAACTGGCCTAGGAACAGTGGGGTTACCTGGCCTAGGAACAGTGGGTTAACTGGTCTAGGAACAGTGGGTTAACTGGTCTAGGAACAGTGGGTTAACTGGCCTAGGAACAGTGGGTTAACTGGTCTAGGAACAGTGGGTTAACTGGTCTAGGAACAGTGGGTTAACTGTGGGTTAACTGGTCTAGGAACAGTGGGTTTAACTGGTCTAGGAACAGTGGGTTAACTGGTCTAGGAACAGTGGAACAGTGGGTTAACTGGTCTAGGAACAGTGGGTTAACTGGTCTAGGAACAGTGGGTTAACTGGTCTAGGAACAGTGGGTTAACTGGTCTAGGAACAGTGGGTTAACTGGTCTAGGAACAGTGGGTTAACTGGCCTAGGAACAGTGGGTTAACTGGCCTAGGAACAGTGGGGTTAACTGGTCTAGGAACAGTGGGTTAACTGGTCTAGGAACAGTGGGTTAACTGGTCTAGGAACAGTGGGTTAACTGGTCTAGGAACAGTGGAACTGTGGGTTAACTGGTCTAGGAACAGTGGGTTAACTGGTCTAGGAACGGTGGGTTAACTGGTCTAGGAACAGTGGAACAGTGGGTTAACTGGTCTAGGAACAATGGGTTAACTGGTCTAGGAACAGTGGGTTAACTGGTCTAGGAACAGTGGGTTAACTGGTCCAGGAACAGTGGGTTAACTGGTCTAGGAACAGTGGGTTAACTGGTCTAGGAACAGTGGGTTAACTGGCCTAGGAACAGTGGGTTAACTGGCCTAGGAACAGTGGGGTTAACTGGTCTAGGAACAGTGGGTTAACTGGTCTAGGAACAGTGGGTTAACTGGTCTAGGAACAGTGGGGTTAACTGGCCTAGGAACAGTGGGGTTAACTGGCCTAGGAACAGTGGGTTAACTGGTCTAGGAACAGTGGGTTAACTGGTCTAGGAACAGTGGGTTAACTGGCCTAGGAACAGTGGGTTAACTGGTCTAGGAACAGTGGGTTAACTGGCCTAGGAACAGTGGGTTAACTGGTCTAGGAACAGTGGGTTAACTGGCCTAGGAACAGTGGGTTAACTGACCTAGGAACAGTGGGTTAACTGGCCTAGGAACAGTGGGTTAACTGGCCTAGGAACAGTGGGTTAACTGGTCTAGGAACAGTGGGTTAACTGGCCTAGGAACAGTGGGGTTAACTGGTCTAGGAACAGTGGGTTAACTGGCCTATGAACAGTGGGTTAACTGGCCTAGGAACAGTGGGTTAACTGGTCTAGGAACAGTGGGTTAACTGGCCAAAGAACAGTGGGGTTAACTGGTCTAGGAACAGTGGGTTAACTGGTCTAGGAACAGTGGGTTAACTGGCCTAGGAACAGTGGGTTAACTGGTCTAGGAACAGTTGGTTAACTGGCCTAGGAACAGTGGGTTAACTGGTCTAGGAACAGTGGGTTAACTGGCCAAAGAACAGTGGGGTTAACTGGTCTAGGAACAGTGGGTTAACTGGTCTAGGAACAGTGGGTTAACTGGCCTAGGAACAGTGGGTTAACTGGTCTAGGAACAGTTGGTTAACTGGCCTAGGAACAGTGGGTTAACTGGTCTAGGAACAGTGGGTTAACTGGCCTAGGAACAGTGGGTTAACTGGCCTAGGAACAGTGGGTTAACTAGTCTAGGAACAGTGGGGTTAACTGGTCTAGGAACAGTGGGTTAACTGGTCTAGGAACAGTGGGTTAACTGGCCTAGGAACAGTGGGGTTAACTGGCCTAGGAACAGTGGGTTAACTGCTTTGTTCAGGAGCAGAACGACAGATTTGTACCTTGTCAGCTCGGGGATTTGAACTTGCAACATTCCGGTTACTAGTCCAACACTCTAACCACCAGGGTACCCTGCCGCCTCTACACTCTAACCACCAGGGTACCCTTCCGCCTCTACACTCTAACCACCAGGGTACCCTAACGCCTCTACACTCTAACCACCAGGGTACCCTGCCACCTCTACACTCTAACCACCAGAGTGATGGAGGTAGATATGTATAGGGGGAAGGAGACAGGGATACTGGAGTGATGGAGGTAGATATGTATAGGGGTAAGGAGACAGGGATACTGGGGTGATGGAGGTAGATATGTATAGGGGGAAGGAGACAGGGATACTGGAGTGATGGAGGTAGATATGTATAGGGGTAAGGTGACAGGGATACTGGAGTGATGGAGGTAGTTATGTATAGGGGGAAGGAGACAGGGATACTGGAGTGATGGAGGTAGATATGTATAGGGGTAAGGTGACAGGGAGACTGGAGTGATGGAGGTAGTTATGTATAGGGGGAAGGTGACTATATACAGGATCAGTACCATATTAACAATGTACAGGGATACTGGAGTGATGGAGGTAGTTATGTATAGGGGGAAGGTGACAGGGATACTGGAGTGATGGAGGTAGATATGTATAGGGGTATAAAGGGTTATATATATAAATACCTGGTTAAATAAAGGGTTAGGGTTATATATATAAATACCTGGTTAAATAAAGGGTTAGAGTTTTATATATAAATACCTGGTTAAATACAGGGTTAGAGTTATATATATAAATACCTGGTTAAATACAGGGTTATATATATAAATACCTGGTTAAATACAGGGTTATATATATAAATACCTGGTTAAATACAGGGTTATATATATAAATACCTGGTTAAATACAGGGTTATATATATAAATACCTGGTTAAATACAGGGTTATATATATAAATACCTGGTTAAATACAGGGTTATATATATAAATACCTGGTTAAATACAGGGTTATATATATATAAATACCTGGTTAAATACAGGGTTATATATATAAATACCTGGTTAAATACAGGGTTATATATATAAATACCTGGTTAAATACAGGGTTATATATATAAATACCTGGTTAAATACAGGGTTATATATATAAATACCTGGTTAAATACAGGGTTATATATATAAATACCTGGTTAAATACAGGGTTATATATATAAATACCTGGTTAAATACAGGGTTATATATATAAATACCTGGTTAAATACAGGGTTATATATATAAATACCTGGTTAAATACAGGGTTATATATATAAATACCTGGTTAAATACAGGGTTATATATATAAATACCTGGTTAAATACAGGGTTATATATATAAATACCTGGTTAAATACAGGGTTATATATATAAATACCTGGTTAAATACAGGGTTATATATATAAATACCTGGTTAAATACAGGGTTATATATATATAAATACCTGGTTAAATACAGGGTTATATATATAAATACCTGGTTAAATACAGGGTTATATATATAAATACCTGGTTAAATACAGGGTTATATATATAAATACCTGGTTAAATACAGGGTTATATATATAAATACCTGGTTAAATACAGGGTTATATATATAAATACCTGGTTAAATACAGGGTTATATATATAAATACCTGGTTAAATACAGGGTTATATATATAAATACCTGGTTAAATACAGGGTTATATATATAAATACCTGGTTAAATACAGGGTTATATATATAAATACCTGGTTAAATACAGGGTTATATATATAAATACCTGGTTAAATACAGGGTTATATATATAAATACCTGGTTAAATACAGGGTTATATATATAAATACCTGGTTAAATACAGGGTTATATATATAAATACCTGGTTAAATACAGGGTTATATATATAAATACCTGGTTAAATACAGGGTTATATATATAAATACCTGGTTAAATACAGGGTTATATATATAAATACATGTAAAATAATTCTGCCAGCAGAAACATTGCAGTTCACTACATAGGGAATAGGGTGTCATTGGGGAGCTCCAAAATCCCACAAATGCATAAACTTTAGAGAGTCACCTTTCAGGCTTTCATGTTCTGTGTTCTTCTGTAGAGCAGGGACATGAACCCCCTCTCTTCTCCTTCTCCCTCCCTCCCTCCCTCCCTCCCTCCCTCCCTCCCTCCCTCCCTCCCTCCCTCCCTCCCTCCCTCCCTCCCTCCCTTCCTCCCTCCCTCTCTGCAAGGTGCTAATGTGAGTAATACATGCAGAAAACATGTCCTGCGCCCCAATGACACCCTATTCCCTATGTAGTGAACTACTTCTGATGAGGGTTCCATAGGGCTCTGGTCTAAAGTAGTGCATGCGCCCCAATGACACCCTATTCCCTATGTAGTGAACTACTTCTGATGAGGGTTCCATAGGGCTCTGGTCTAAAGTAGTGCATGCGCCCCAATGACACCCTATTCCCTATGTAGTGAACTACTTCTGATGAGGGTTCCATAGGGCTCTGGTCTAAAGTAGTGCACTATATAGAGAAGAGATAATTCTGTGTTGTTCTGTCTCACTTTAGTACAACAGGAGACAAACAGCAGTTCATGTCACTGCACACAAAATAGTTTCAGAAAAACGTAGCAGAGATATACATTTTGGGAAATTCATATACTTTTTATTTTTAATACATTTAATTTGAAAAAAACTTAACATTAAGACATTGTCATGTATGCAACAAAAGGTGGTGTCTGGCTGGTACCTTTCCCCCCAAACTCTCCACTACAGAGGACTAGTCTCTTCTAGTACAGACAGACAGTCAGTGAAATAGTACAGACTGAACAAAGACCAAAGAAAGGGTTTGGGGTGTGGTGGCTCACAGATAGAACAAAGAGGAAACAGGATGGATACAGAGAGATGGAAACAGAGGAGTAGGGGGGAACGGGGGGGGATACAGAGAGATGGAAACAGAGGAGTAGGGGGGAACGGGGGGGATACAGAGAGATGGAAACAGAGGAGTAGGGGGAAACAGAGGGATACAGAGGGATGGAAAAGGAGGAGTAGGGGGGAACATGAAGGGATACAGAGAGATGGAAACAGAGGAGTAGGGGGGAAACAGGATGGATACAGAGAGATGGAAACAGAGGAGTAGGGGGGAAACAGGGAAGATACAGACAGATGGAAACAGAGGAGTAGGGGGGAACGGGGGGGATACAGAGAGATGGAAACAGAGGAGTAGGGGGGAACGGGGGGAGACAGAGAGATGGAAACAGAGGAGTAGGGGGGGAACGAGGGGGGGGGATACAGAGAGATGGAAACAGAGGAGTAGGGGGGGAACGAGGGGGTCCACAGTGTCTCCTGACCCCTCCTGTCTCAGCCTCCAGTATTTATGCTGCAGTAGTTTATGTGTCAGGGGGCTAGGGTCAGTTTGTTATATCTGGAGTACCTCTCCTGTCCTATTTGGTGTCCTATGTGAATCTAAGTGTGCGTTCTCTAATTCTCTCCTTCTCTCTCTCGGAGGACCTGAGCCCTAGGACCATGCCCTAGGATTACCTGACATGATGACTCCTTGCTGTCCCCAGTCCACCTGGCCGTGCTGCTGCTCCAGTTTCAACTGTTCTGCCTTCTTATTATTCGAACATGCTGATCATTTATGAACATTTGAACATCTTGGCCATGTTCTGTTATAATCTCCACCCGGCACAGCCAGAAGAGGACTGGCCACCCCACATATGCTCTCTCTAATTCTCTCTTTTTTTTCTCTCTCTCTGAGGACCTGAGCCCTAGGACCATGCCCCAGGACTACCTGACATGATGACTCCTTGCTGTCCCCAGTCCATCTGACTGTGCTGCTGCTCCAGTTTCAACTGTTCTGCCTTATTATTATACGACCATGCTGGTCATTTATGAACATTTGAACATCTTGGCCATGTTCTGTTATAATCTCCACCCGGCACAGCCAGAAGAGGACTGGCCAACCCACATAGCCTGGTTCCTCTCTAGGTTTCTTCCTAGGTTTTGGCCTTTCTAGGGAGTTTTTCCTAGCCACCGTGCTTCTACACCTGCATTGCTTGCTGTTTTGGGGTTTTAGGCTGGGTTTCTGTACAGCACTTTGAGATATCAGCTGATGTACGAAGGGCTATATAAATAAATTTGATTTGATTTGATTTGGATACAGAGAGATGGAAACAGAGGAGTAGGGGGGAACGGGGGGGGGATACAGAGAGATGGAAACAGAGGAGTAGGGGGGAACATGGAGAATGGAGATGGAAACAGAGGAGTAGGGGGGAACGGGGAGAATGGAGATGGAAACAGAGGAGTAGGGGGGAACGGGGAGAATGGAGATGGAAACAGAGGAGTAGGGGGGAACGGGGAGAATGGAGATGGAAACAGAGGAGTAGGGGGGAACGGGGAGAATGGAGATGGAAACAGAGGAGTAGGGGGGAACGGGGAGAATGGAGATGGAACAGAGGAGTAGGGGGGAACGGGGAGAATGGAGATGGAAACAGAGGAGTAGGGGGGAACGGGGAGAATGGAGATGGAAACAGAGGAGTAGGGGGGAACGGGGAGAATGGAGATGGAAACAGAGGAGTAGGGGGAAACGGGGAGAATGGAGATGGAAACAGAGGAGTAGGGGGGAACGGGGAGAATGGAGATGGAAACAGAGGAGTAGGGGGGAACGGGGAGAATGGAGATGGAAACAGAGGAGTAGGGGGGAACGGGGAGAATGGAGATGGAAACAGTAGAATAAGAGGAAAGACAGAGGGAGGAGAAGGGGGAAGATGGAGAGAGAGGACTTTGTTATGGTCTGTCCCATGCCATCACCAGGAAGAGGGAGTAGATTTGTAAAAAATGGTCTAAATCCCCATTTCCCCCTTTCCCTCTGACAAGGGAAGGGGGATGGTTTGAAGAAGCCATGAACTGACAGACGAAAAGGAGGAGGAGGAAAGGGGAATGGGCTGGGGGTTAGACTGCATACCAAACAACCAGAGACCAAACAAGCAGAGAGAACGATACAGAGAGAGAGAGAGAGAGAGAGAGACACAGAGAGAGAGAGAGAGAGAGAGAGAGACGCAGAGAGAGATAGAGAGAGAGAGAGAGAGAGAGAGACGCAGAGAGAGAGAGAGAGACAGAGAGAGAGAGAGAGACAGAGAGAGAGATACAGAGGAGAAGGGGAGAGGGGGAGAGGGGGAGAGGGGGAGGGGGGAGAAGGGGAGAGGGGGAGAGGGGGAGAGGAGGATGGGGGTTAGGCTTCATCCCAAACGACAACACCCCAGACAGCCACATAAAAACAGCCTGTCAGTAAAAGATCTCCGTTAAACAGGAAATGAGCAGCCCAGCTCCCGAAACGGTGCCCAGGCACTACAGCGTGACTGACCGTACCCAGACCAATATTATCAATGTGTCAGGCTGGACCTCTCCGCCTGCTCCTCCTCACTCTGGAGGACAAAGCCTGGGAATCTGGGCTTGAGTGCCAAATGACAACCCGTTCACCTACATAGTGCACTACTTTTGACCTGCCTGCTTTCGGATGCACCCCAGGTTACTGAGATTGATACAAGGAGGAGACACATGCTGCCCTGGGGCCTGACATTTACCTTCTGATTCATTCAGACAGCGATCTGGGATGTACCATTCAGACAGCGATCTGGGATGTACCATTCAGACAGCGATCTGGGATGTACCATTCAGACAGCGATCTGGGATGTACCATGCAGACAGCGATCTGGGATGTACCATGACTGACTGTGGCCCACTATGGCTGTGATATCTACCATGACTGACTGACTGTGGCCCTCTACAGCTGTGATATCTACCATGACTGTGGCCCACTACGGCTGTGATATCTACCATGACTGACTGTGGCCCGCTACGGCTGTGACATCTACCATGACTGACTGTGGCCCACTACAGCTGTGATATCTACCATGACTGACTGTGGCCCACTACAGCTGTGATATCTACCATGAATAACTGTGGCCCACTACAGCTGTGATATCTACCATGACTGACTGTGGCCCGCTACGGCTGTGATATCTACCATGACTGACTGTGGCCCGCTACGGCTGTGATATCTACCATGACTGACTGTGGCCCACTACAGCTGTGATATCTACCATGACTAACTGTGGCCCACTACGGCTGTGATATCTACCATGACTGACTGACTGTGGCCCACTACAGCTGTGATATCTACCATGACTGACTGTGGCCCGCTACGGCTGTGATATCTACCATGACTGACTGTGACCCGCTACGGCTGTGATATCTACCATGACTGACTGTGGCCCACTACAGCTGTGATATCTACCATGACTGACTGTGGCCCACTACAGCTGTGATATCTACCATGACTAACTGTGCCCCACTACGGCTGTGATATCTACCATGACTGACTGTGGCCCGCTACGGCTGTGATATCTACCATGACTGACTGTGGCCCGCTACGGCTGTGATATCTACCATGACTGACTGTGGCCCGCTACGGCTGTGATATTTACCATGACTGACTGTGGCCCGCTACGGCTGTGATATCTACCATGACTGACTGTGGCCCACTACAGCTGTGATATCTACCATGACTGACTGTGGCCCACTACAGCTGTGATATCTACCATGACTAACTGTGGCCCACTACGGCTGTGATATCTACCATGACTGACTGTGGCCCACTACGGCTGTGATATCTACCATGATTGACTGTGGCCCACTACAGCTGTGATATCTACCATGACTGACTGATTGTGGCCCACTAGGCTGGACCATAGAAATATAATGATAGACGGGACCATAGAAATATAATGATAGACTGGTCCATAGAAATACAATGATAGACTGGACCATAGAAATACAATGATAGACTGGACCATAGAACTACAATGATAGACTGGACCATAGAACTACAATGATAGACTGGACCATAGAACTACAATGATAGAATGGACCATAGAAATACAATGATAAACTGCACCATAGAAATAAAATTGCAGACTGACCATAGAAATATAATAATAGACTGGACCATAGAAATATAATAATAGACTGGACCATATAACTACAATGATAGACTAGACCATAGAAATATAATGATAGACTGGACCATAGAAATATAATAATAGACTGGACCATAGAACCACAATAATAGACTGGACCATAGAACTACAATGATAGAATGGACCATTGAAATATAATAATAGACTGGAGCGTAGAAATAGAATGATAGACGGGACCATAGAAATACAATGATAGACTGGACCGTAGAACTACAATGATAGACTGGACCATATAAATATAATGATAGACTGGACCATAGAACTACAATGATAGACTGGACCATAGAAATACAATGATAGACTGGACCATAGAAATACAATGATAGACTGGACCATAGAAATACAATGATAGACTGGACCATAGAAATACAATGATAGACTGGACCATAGAAATACAATGATAGATGGGACCATAGAAATATAATGATAGACTGGACCATAGAACTACAATGATAGACTGGACCGTAGAAATATAATGATAGACTGGACCGTAGAACTACAATGATAGACTGGACCATAGAAATATAATGATAGACTGGACCATAGAAATACAATGATAGACTGGACCATAGAAATACAATGATAGACTAGACCATAGAAATACAATGATAGACCGGACCGTAGAAATACAATGATAGACTGGACCATAGAACTACAATGATAGACTGGACCATAGAAATATAATGATTGACTGGACCATAGAAATACAATGATAGACTGAACCATAGAAATACAATGATAGACTGGACCATAGAACTACAATGATAGACTGGACCATAGAAATATAATGATTGACTGGACCATAGAAATACAATGATAGACTGAACCATAGAAATACAATGATAGACTGGACCATAGAAATACAATGATAGACTGGACCATAGAAATACAATGATAGACTGGACCATAGAAATACAATGATAGACTGGACCATAGAAATACAATGATAGACGGGACCGTAGAAATAGAATGATAGACTGGACCGCTCCCTCTTCTCCCTCTCTAGAAGGACAAAGCCTTGGAATCTGACCAAAGGTTCTGACCAATAGGTACATAATGGACCATGCAGTATGAAAACGGAAACGGGGAGGTAGCACTATGTGAGCTTGTCCAATAAGAAAAGCTTGTTTTCCGTTGCAACACGTTTTGCTACGGCGTGCCCTAATGAACATGACCCACTGTGAGGGTACAGAAATCAATGCCCAGGGGAATTAATCAATTCTGATTCATTTATTCAGACAGCATCCTTTTATTCTAAGTCAAAAATTAGTCACACACAGGGGACCCGCGTTTGTTCCTACATTATAAATGATGACCCGCGTTTGTTCCTACATTATAATTGATGACCACCATTCATTCCTACATTATAAACAATGACCACCGTTCGTTCCTACATTATTTATTTTTTAACCTTTATTTAACCTTTATTTAACCAGGCAAGTCAGTTAAGATCAAATTCTTATTTACAATGATGGCCTAGGAACAGTGGGTTAACTGTTAACCCCGGACAAACCCAGACGATGCTGGGCCAATTGTGCACGGGCCTTATGGGACTCCCAATCACGGCCTGTTGTGATAACAGTACCTGAGGTAACAGAACTTGAGGTAACAGAACTTGAGGTAACAGAACCTGAGGTAACAGAACCTGAGGTAACAGAACTTGAGGTAACAGAACCTGAGGTAACAGAACCTGAGGTAACAGAACTTGAGGTAACAGAACCTGAGGTAACAGAACCTGAGGTAACAGAACTTGAGGTAACAGAACTTGAGGTAACAATACTTGAGGTAACAGAACCTGAGGTAACAGAACCTGAGGTAACAGAACTTGAGTGTGTTTTGGTGTAATATTATGAGTACTTTGGTCTAAGTCTAGCTCATAGTCTGTCCCTGTCAAAGACTCAAACCTGGGTTCAGGTACTATTTAAAAATCATTTCAAATGCTTTAGTTGTGCCTTGATGGTGAACCTTGTCTGGTACAATGGATTCACACCTCAAAAACCCTGTCCTTCTGGCACTTCAGGCAGACTATGGCAAACACATACAACAAAAAACTCAAATACTATTTGAACCCAGGTCTGAAAAGTTCCTGTTTTCTGACCCTGGCTCTGTCCTTTGTCTAGTCTGTATCTCAAATGGTACCCTTTCCCCTATTCACCGAAGTGCACTACGTTTGACTGCTGTTTGCGGCTGTGCAGAAGTGAGATATGATCTATGTGCTGATATCTGTTCATTACAGTCCAGTCCCTTCCCATCTGGGCCCATGGGTAAAACCTCTAGCCACTCTTATCGATCCTCCTTCACCACCTTCAGTCTGCCCTTCCCTCACTTCTAACATTATCTTGACAACTTCATATCCTGCCTAAGCTCCTGTACTCTCTCATCTGACCCAACATCAGAGACTATTTTTTCAATCTGTCATCTTTCTTTATTTCTCTCTCTCTCTATTCATATCTCTCTCTCTCTCTCTCTCTCTCTCTCTCTCTCTCTCTCTCTCTCTCTCTCTCTCTCTCTCTCTCTCTCTCTCTCTCTCTCTCTCTCTCTCTCTCTCTCTCTCTCTCTCTCTCTCTCTCTCTCTCTCTCTCTCTCTCTCTCTCTCTCTCTCTCTCTCTCTTACTCTCTCTCTCTGTCTGTCTCTTTCTCTGTGTGTCTCTCTCTCTCCAACCAAACATCACAGAGACTATTTTTTCAATCTGTCATCTTTCTTTATTTCTCTCTCTCTCTCTCTCTATTCATATCTCTCTCTCTCTCTCTCTCTCTCTCTCTCTCTCTCTCTCTCTCTCTCTCTCTCTCTCTCGCTCTCTGTCTCTCTCTGCCTCTCTCTCTCTTTCTGCCTCTCTCTCTCTCTCTCTCTCTCTCTCTGGCTAGAGACAGACAACACAACCTTCCCCTTACTGTCTGGCTAGAGACAGGCAACACAATATCTACTTACTGTCTGGCTAAAGACAGGCAACACAACCTTCCCCTACCATCTGGCTAGAGACAGGCAACACAATCTTCCCCTTTCTGTCTGGCTAGAGACAGGCAACACAACCTTCCCCTTACTGTCTGGCTAGAGACAGGCAACACAACCTTCCCCTTTCTGTCTAGCTAGAGACAGGCAACACAACCTTCCCCTTTCTGTCTGGCTAGAGACAGGCAACACAACCTCTACTTACTGTCTGGCTAGAGACAGGCAACACAATCTTCCCCTTTCTGTCTGGCTAGAGACAGGCAACACAACCTTCCCCTTTCTGTCTGGCTAGAGACAGGCAACACAACCTTCCCCTTTCTGTCTAGCTAGAGACAGGCAACACAACTTTCCCCTTTCTGTCTGGCTAGAGACAGGCAACACAACCTCTACTTACTGTCTGGCTAGAGACAGGCAACACAACCTTCCCCTTTCTGTCTGGCTAGAGACAGGCAACACAACCTTCCCCTTTCTGTCTGGCTAGAGACAGGCAACACAACCTTCCCCTTTCTGTCTGGCTAGAGACAGGCAACACAACCTTCCCCTTACTGTCTGGCTAGAGACAGGCAACACAACCTTCCCCTTACTGTCTGGCTAGAGACAGGCAACACAACCTTCCCCTTTCTGTCTGGCTAGAGACAGGCAACACAACCTTCCCCTTACTGTCTGGCTAGAGACAGGCAACACAACCTTCCCCTTACTGTCTGGCTAGAGACAGGCAACACAACCTTCCCCTTTCTGTCTGGCTAGAGACAGGCAACACAACCTTCCCCTACCATCTGGCTAGAGACAGGCAACACAACCTTCCCCTACCATCTGGCTAGAGACAGGCAACACAACCACTACTTACCATCTGGCTAGAGACAGGCAACACAATCTTCCCCTTTCTGTCTGGCTAGAGACAGGCAACACAACCTTCCGCTACCATCTGGCTAGAGACAGGCAACACAACCACTACTTACCATCTGGCTAGAGACAGGCAACACAATCTTCCCCTTTCTGTCTGGCTAGAGACAGGCAACACAACCTTCCCCTTTCTGTCTGGCTAGAGACAGGCAACACAACCTTCCCCTTACTGTCTGGCTAGAGACAGGCAACACAACCTTCCCCTTTCTGTCTGGCTAGAGACAGGCAACACAACCTCTACTTACTGTCTGGCTAGAGACAGGCAACACAACCTTGCCCTTTCTGTCTGGCTAGAGACAGGCAACACAACCTCTACTCACTGTCTGGCTAGAGACAGGCAACACAACCTTCCCCTTACTGTCTGGCTAGAGACAGGGAACACAACCTTCCCCTTTCTGTCTGGCTAGAGACAGGCAACACAACCTTCCCCTACCATCTGGCTAGAGACAGGCAACACAACCACTACTTACTGTCTGGCTAGAGACAGGCAACACAACCTTCCCCTTACTGTCTGGCTAGAGACAGGCAACAAAACCTTCCCCTTACTGTCTGGCTACAGACAGGCAACACAACCTTCCCCTTACTGTCTGGCTAGAGACAGGCAACACAACCTCTACATACTGTCTAGCTAGAGACAGGCAACACAACCTTCCCCTTACTGTCTGGCTAGACACAGGCAACACAACCTTCCCCTTTCTGTCTGGCTAGAGACAGGCAACACAACCTTCCCCTACCATCTGGCTAGAGACAGGCAACACAACCTCTACTTACTGTCTGGCTAGAGACAGGCAACACAACCTCTACTTACTGTCTGGCTAGAGACAGGCAACACAACCTCTACTTACTGTCTAGCTAGAGACAGGCAACACAACCTTCCCCTTACTGTCTAGCTAGAAACAGGCAACACAACCTTCCCCTACCATCTGGCTAGAGACAGGCAACACAACCTTCCCCTTACTGTCTGGCTAGAGACAGGCAACACAACCTCTACTTACTGTCTGGCTAGAGACAGGCAACACAACCTCTACTTACTGTCTGGCTAGAGACAGGCAACACAACCTCTACTTACTGTCTAGCTAGAGACAGGCAACACAACCTTCCCCTTACTGTCTAGCTAGAAACAGGCAACACAACCTTCCCCTACCATCTGGCTAGAGACAGGCAACACAACCTTCCCCTTTCTGTCTAGCTAGAGACAGGCAACACAACCTCTACTTACTGTCTGGCTAAAGACAGGCAACACAACCTTCCCCTTACTGTCTGGCTAGAGACAGGCAACACAACCTTCCCCTTACTGTCTGGCTAGAGACAGGCAACACAACCTCTACTTACTGTCTGGGTAGAGACAGGCAACACAACCTCTACTTACTGTCTGGTTAGAGACAGGCAACACAACCTCTACTTACTGTCTAGCTAGAGACAGGCAACACAACCTTCCCCTTACTGTCTAGCTAGAAACAGGCAACACAACCTTCCCCTACCATCTGGCTAGAGACAGGCAACACAACCTTCCCCTTTCTGTCAAGCTAGAGACAGGCAACACAACCTTACCCTTACTGTCTGGCTAAAGACAGGCAACACAACCTTCCCCTTACTGTCTGGCTAGAGACAGGCAACACAACCTCTACTTACTGTCTAGCTAGAGACAGGCAACACAACCTTCCCCTACCATCTGGCTAGAGACATGCAACACAACCTCTACTTACTGTCTAGCTAGAGACAGGCAACACAACCTTCCCCTTACTGTCTGGCTAGAGACAGGCAACACAACCTCTACTTACTGTCTGGCTAGAAACAGGCAACACAACCTCTACTTACTATCTAGCTAGAGACAGGCAACACAACCTTCCCCTTACTGTCTGGCTAGAGACATGCAACACAACCTTCCCCTACCATCTGGCTAGAGACAGGCAACACAACCTTCCCCTTACTGTCTGGCTAGAGACAGGCAACACAACCTTCCCCTACCATCTGGCTAGAAACAGGCAACACAACCTTCCCCTTACTGTCTAGCTAGAGACAGGCAACACAACCTTCCCCTTACTGTTTACTAAAGACAGGCAACACAACCTTCCCCTACCATCTGGCTAGAGACAGGCAACACAACATTCCCCTTACTGTCTAGCTAGAGACAGGCAACACAACCTTCCCCTTACTGTCTGGCTAGAGACAGGCAACACAACCTTCCCCTTACTGTCTGGCTAGAGACAGGCAACACAACCTACCCCTACCATCTGGCTAGAGACAGGCAACACAACCTTCCCCTTACTGTCTGGCTAGAGACAGGCAACACAACCTTCCCCTACCATCTGGCTAGAGACAGGCAACACAACCTCTACATACTGTCTAGCTAGAGACAGGCAACACAACCTTCCCCTTACTGTCTGGCTAGACACAGGCAACACAACCTTCCCCTTTCTGTCTGGCTAGAGACAGGCAACACAACCTTCCCCTACCATCTGGCTAGAGACAGGCAACACAACCTTCCCCTTACTGTCTGGCTAGAGACAGGCAACACAACCTCTACTTACTGTCTGGCTAGAGACAGGCAACACAACCTCTACTTACTGTCTGGCTAGAGACAGGCAACACAACCTCTACTTACTGTCTAGCTAGAGACAGGCAACACAACCTTCCCCTTACTGTCTAGCTAGAAACAGGCAACACAACCTTCCCCTACCATCTGGCTAGAGACAGGCAACACAACCTTCCCCTTTCTGTCTAGCTAGAGACAGGCAACACAACCTCTACTTACTGTCTGGCTAAAGACAGGCAACACAACCTTCCCCTTACTGTCTGGCTAGAGACAGGCAACACAACCTTCCCCTTACTGTCTGGCTAGAGACAGGCAACACAACCTCTACTTACTGTCTGGGTAGAGACAGGCAACACAACCTCTACTTACTGTCTGGTTAGAGACAGGCAACACAACCTCTACTTACTGTCTAGCTAGAGACAGGCAACACAACCTTCCCCTTACTGTCTAGCTAGAAACAGGCAACACAACCTTCCCCTACCATCTGGCTAGAGACAGGCAACACAACCTTCCCCTTTCTGTCAAGCTAGAGACAGGCAACACAACCTTACCCTTACTGTCTGGCTAAAGACAGGCAACACAACCTTCCCCTTACTGTCTGGCTAGAGACAGGCAACACAACCTCTACTTACTGTCTAGCTAGAGACAGGCAACACAACCTTCCCCTACCATCTGGCTAGAGACATGCAACACAACCTCTACTTACTGTCTAGCTAGAGACAGGCAACACAACCTTCCCCTTACTGTCTGGCTAGAGACAGGCAACACAACCTCTACTTACTGTCTGGCTAGAAACAGGCAACACAACCTCTACTTACTATCTAGCTAGAGACAGGCAACACAACCTTCCCCTTACTGTCTGGCTAGAGACAGGCAACACAACCTTCCCCTACCATCTGGCTAGAGACAGGCAACACAACCTTCCCCTTACTGTCTGGCTAGAGACAGGCAACACAACCTTCCCCTACCATCTGGCTAGAAACAGGCAACACAACCTTCCCCTTACTGTCTAGCTAGAGACAGGCAACACAACCTTCCCCTTACTGTCTAGCTAGAGACAGGCAACACAACCTTCCTCTTACTGTTTACTAAAGACAGGCAACACAACCTTCCCCTACCATCTGGCTAGAGACAGGCAACACAACGTTCCCGTTACTGTCTAGCTAGAGACAGGCAACACAACCTTCCCCTACCATCTGGCTAGAGACAGGCAACACAACCTTCCCCTTTCTGTCTGGCTAGAGACAGGCAACACAACATTCCCCTACCATCTGGCTAGAGACAGGCAACACAACCTTCCCCTTACTGTCTAGCTAGAGACAGGCAACACAACCTTCCCCTTACTGTTTACTAAAGACAGGCAACACAACCTTCCCCTTACTGTCTGGCTAGAGACAGACAACACAACCTCTACTTACTGTCTGGCTAGAGACAGGCAACACAACCTTCCCCTTACTGTCTGGCTAGAGACAGGCAACACAACCTCTACTTACTGTCTGGCTAGAGACAGGCAACACAACACTCACTCTCTCTGCTCTGTCTGAAGCACCCAACAGACAAGATGCAACCACACAAATCTATATTCACTTCCACTTCCAAAAGTCTAAGCAACAAGCCAAGACTCGAGTTTTGTTGATGGTGCATGATTGGCTTAAATGGAATCTAAAGCTGTGAAACAGTTGGAAAATACACTAAACCTACAAACAAAGCAAATGGAAAACAGGTACAGTAAGGAGCACAACAGGTACAGTAAGGAGCACAACAGGTACAGTAAGGAGCACAACAGGTACAGTAAGGAGCACAACAGGTACAGTAAGGAGCACACCAGGTACAGTAAGGAGCACAACAGGTATAGTAAGGAGCACAACAGGTACAGTAAGGAGCACAACAGGTATAGTAAGGAGCACAACAGGTACAGTAAGGAGCACAACAGGTACAGTAAGGAGCACAACAGGTATAGTAAGGAGCACAACAGGTACAGTAAGGAGCACAACAGGTACAGTAAGGAGCACAACAGGTACAGTAAGGAGCACACCAGGTACAGTAAGGAGCACAACAGGTATAGTAAGGAGCACAACAGGTACAGTAAGGAGCACAACAGGTACAGTAAGGAGCACAACAGGTACAGTAAGGAGCACAACAGGTATAGTAAGGAGCACAACAGGTACAGTAAGGAGCACAACAGGTACAGTAAGGAGCACAACAGGTACAGTAAGGAGCACAACAGGTACAGTAAGGAGCACACCAGGTACAGTAAGGAGCACAACAGGTACAGTAAGGAGCACAACAGGTATAGTAAGGAGCACAACAGGTACAGTAAGGAGCACAACAGGTACAGTAAGGAGCACAACAGGTACAGTAAGGAGCACAACAGGTACAGTAAGGAGCACAACAGGTACAGTAGGGAGCACGGTAGGTACAGTAAGGAGCACAACATGTACAGTAAGGAGCACAACAGGTACAGTAAGGAGCACAACAGGTACAGTAAGGAGCACAACAGGTATAGTAAGGAGCACAACAGGTACAGTAAGGAGCACAACAGGTATAGTAAGGAGCACAACAGGTACAGTAAGGAGCACAACAGGTATAGTAAGGAGCACAACAGGTACAGTAAGGAGCACAACAGGTACAGTAAGGAGCACAACAGGTACAGTAGGGAGCACAACAGGTACAGTAGGGAGCACGGTAGGTACAGTAAGGAGCACAACATGTACAGTAAGGAGCACAACAGGTACAGTAAGGAGCACAACAGGTACAGTAAGGCGCACAACAGGTATAGTAAGGAGCACAACAGGTACAGTAAGGAGCACAACAGGTACAGTAAGGAGCACAACAGGTACAGTAAGGAGCACAACAGGTACAGTAAGGAGCACAACAGGTATAGTAAGGAGCACAACAGGTACAGTAAGGAGCACAACATGTACAGTAAGGAGCACAACAGGTATAGTAAGGAGCACAACAGGTACAGTAAGGAGCACAACTGGTACAGTAAGGAGCACAACTGGTACAGTAAGGAGCACAACAGGTACAGTAAGGAGCACAACAAATATTTGATGGCCTCTTGGCATTTTGACAGGGAACATAAACACTGTCAACATAGCAAAGGAAATAATACTGTATTCATGGGAAAGATGAAAGGGAAATCGGAAATATTATATAACTCTCACGTTGATGAATGAAGAATCAGCCTGTTTCCAAAGTGAAAAGAGCAGAGCAGACATGGTTCACAGTGGGGGAGGAGGCGAAGGGAATATCCTCTTATGGGTTTAATAATGGCTGCTGTGTGTGGAGCATGAAGCCTGGAGAAAGCTGCTTTCCCTCTTTCCCTCCGTCCGTCCCTCTGAATAATTCACGGTAAAGCTTCTGGATTTTACCAGAGATGTTCCAGTAATTGTCAGGAGTGTGTATTGGAGGCGAAGTCAGGTGCAGGAGAGCACCTGACTTCGCACACTTTTTATTTCCGGTCCAAAATGACAGGACAAAGTAACATTAAAATATGCCCAAAGCATGGAACATAGAACTAAAAGTAATGCGCATAACAATATTCACAATATCAAAATATACAAATCACAAAGACATGATGGGGAACAGAGGAATAAATACATATGAATTGATTGGGGGAATGTAAACCAGGTGTGCAGGGAACAAGACAAAACAAATGGAGCGGCGATGATGGCTAGAAAGCCGATGACGTCGACCGCCGAACGCCGCCCCGAACAAGGAGAGAATAACGCCGCCCGAACAAGGAGAGGATAACGCCGACCCGAACAAGGAGAGGAGAACGCCGCCCCGAACAAGGAGAGGAGAACGCCGACCCGAACAAGGAGAGAAGAGAACGCCGCCCGAACAAGGAGAGGAGAACGCCGACCCGAACAAGGAGAGGAGAATGCCGCCCGAACAAGGAGAGGAGAACGCCGACCCGAACAAGGAGAGGAGAATGCCGCCCGAACAAGGAGAGGAGAACGCCGACCCGAACAAGGAGAGGAGAACGCCGCCCGAACAAGGAGAGGAGAACACCGCCCGAACAAGGAGAGGAGCCGACTTCGACGGAAGTCGTGACAGTCATTTCCAGCCTCATGAATAAATTCAAGAAGGATGGAGTCACACAAAGGCTAAGCTGAGTGGATGTCCTCAGAAAACCTCTCTGTTGTGTAGGGCAGCATGTAAACACACACGCGTGCACACACATACCTGTCTGTTGTGTAGGGCATGTTAACAAACAAACACACCCACACAGAGAACACATGACAACGTTATTCGACCCACCAGATTCAGCTCTCGATGGTGTCGGGCAGCTAGGTACAGCAACAATATAATACTTTACAACCACTGTGATCTAGTGCAGCACTGTACTGTATATAAACAATAACATCCAAGCCACCTCATAGCAACTCTATTCCACGTAGCCCTGAATATAAACAATAACATCCAAGCCACCTCATAGCAACTCTATTCCACGTAGCCCTGAATATAAACAATAACATCCAAGCTAACTCACAGCAACTCTATTCCACGTAGCCCTGAATATAAACAATAACATCCAAGCCAACTCATTCAGACATCAGCAGTGCTTTATTTCAGCATGTTAGGATGTATTCTCTTCCTCAGGGACTGGCCCAATGGGCAGCACTGACTACAAAACAATCATGTATTGAACCCACCACATTCAGAGTCAGCGGTATCAGCGATACGTTGGTTAAGCTCGTCTTTTTTTATACCTCAGAGGAGCCGCCAAATACACAGAATAAAACTGGCCTGCCTGTCTTTCTCTTATATTTCATTATATTATATATTTCATTATATCTTTCAGCTAAAAAACTGACTAAGTGGGAAGCAGGGAGGGATCGTGATGGCAGTGTGCCATCCTTTCTTGGCAGAGGTGGCCATGTTTGAAGATTACTGTGTGATAACCATGGCACAACCCTGATTACTGGTACGTTTTTATCAAATTACCCTTTTACCTCTGCCTTATTCCCGGAGCTTTGATATGTCTAAGTGAAGCTGTCTGCTCAGCTTAACAATATTATATATATGTATTTCTTCCTGATAACAGAACTTCCTTTCGTTAATTCTGCTGCCTGTGCTTTATCTTCAGGGTTGAAAAATTACAGGAACTTTAAATAAATTCCCTGGTTTGCCCTGGTTTCCCTGGTTTTCCCTGGTTTCCCTGGTTTTCCCTGGTTTTCATTGGTTTCCCTGGTTTTCCCTGGTTTTCATTGGTTTCCCTGGTTTCCCTGGTTTTCCCTGGTTTTCCCTGGTTTTCATTGGTTTCCCTGGTTTCCCTGGTTTCCCCTGGTTTCCCTGGTTTTCCCTGGTTTTCATTGGTTTCCCTGGTTTCCCTGGTTTCCCTGGTTTTCCCTGGTTTCCCTGGTTTTCCCTGGTTTTCATTGGTTTCCCTGGTTTCCCTGGTTTTCCCTGGTTTTCCCTGGGTTCCCTGGTTTTCCCTGGTTTTCATTGGTTTCCCTGGTTTCCCTGGTTTCCCTGGTTTTCCCAAAATCCAGGTTGAAGAAATCCTGGTATCAGGAGTGGGAAAAAGCAAGAAATCCATAATCCTCCCACCAGTATTTCTGGAAACCAGGGAATATATTTAAATGTCCTACATTTCCTTAAATTTCCTATTGCTAAAGACGAAAGTAAAATAACATGCACAATTATACATGATGATCTACTGCTTCCTTCCAGTCTCTATGATGATCTACTGCTACCTTCCAGTCTCCATGTTCATATCCTGCTTCCTTCCAGTCTCCATGATGATCTACTGCTTCCCTCCAGTCTCTATGTTCATATCCTGCTACCTTCCAGTCTCTATGTTCATATCCTGCTACCTTCCAGTCTCCATGATGATCTACTGCTTCCTTCCAGTCTCCATGTTCATATCCTGCTACCTTCCAGTCTCCATGATGATCTACTGCTACCTTCCAGTCTCCATGATGATCTACTGCTACGTTCCAGTCTCCATGATGATCTACTGCTACCTTCCAGTCTCCATGATGATCTACTGCTACCTTCCAGTCTCCATGATGATCTACTGCTACCTTCCAGTCTCCATGATGATGTACTGCTATGTTCCAGTCTCCATGATGATGTACTGCTTCCTTCCAGTCTCCATGATGATCTACTGCTTTCTTCCAGTCTCCATGTTCATATCCTGCTTCCTTCCAGTCTCCATGATGATGTACTGCTATGTTCCAGTCTCCATGATGATCTACTGCTACCTTCCAGTCTCCATGTTCATATCCTGCTACCTTCCAGTCTCCATGATGATGTACTGCTATGTTCCAGTCTCCATGATGATGTACTGCTTCCTTCCAGTCTCCATGATGATCTACTGCTTTCTTCCAGTCTCCATGTTCATATCCTGCTTCCTTCCAGTCTCCATGATGATCTACTGCTTCCTTCCAGTCTCCATGTTCATATCCTGCTACCTTCCAGTCTCCATGATGATGTACTGCTATGTTCCAGTCTCCATGATGATCTACTGCTTCCTTCCAGTCTCCATGATGATCTACTGCTTTCTTCCAGTCTCCATGTTCATATCCTGCTTCCTTCCAGTCTCCATGATGATCTACTGGTTTCTTCCAGTCTCCATGTTCATATCCTGCTTCCTTCCAGTCTCCATGATGATCTACTGCTTCCTTCCAGTCTCCATGTTCATATCCTGCTACCTTCCAGTCTCCATGATGATCTACTGCTTCCTTCCAGTCTCCATGTTCATATCCTGCTTCCTTCCAGTCTCCATGATGATCTACTGCTTCCTTCCAGTCTCCATGTTCATATCCTGCTACCTTCCAGTCTCCCTGATGATCTACTGCTTCCTTCCAGTCTCCATGTTCATATCCTGCTTCCTTCCAGTCTCCATGATGATCTACTGCTTCCTTCCAGTCTCCATGTTCATATCCTGCTACCTTCCAGTCTCCCTGATGATCTACTGCTTCCTTCCAGTCTCCATGTTCATATCCTGCTACCTTCCAGTCTCCCTGATGATCTACTGCTTCCTTCCAGTCTCCATGTTCATATCCTGCTTCCTTCCAGTCTCCCTGATGATCTACTGCTTCCTTCCAGTCTCCATGTTCATATCCTGCTTCCTTCCAGTCTCCCTGATGATCTACTGCTTCCTTCCAGTCTCCATGTTCATATCCTGCTTCCTTCCAGTCTCCATGATGATCTACTGCTTCCTTCCAGTCTCCATGTTCATATCCTGCTACCTTCCAGTCTCCCTGATGATCTACTGCTTCCTTCCAGTCTCCATGTTCATATCCTGCTACCTTCCAGTCTCCATGATGATCTACTGCTTCCTTCCAGTCTCCATGTTCATATCCTGCTACCTTCCAGTCTCCCTGATGATCTACTGCTTCTTTCCAGTCTCCATGTTCATATCCTGCTTCCTTCCAGTCTCCATGTTCATATCCTGCTTCCTTCCAGTCTCCATGTTCATATCCTGCTTCCTTCCAGTCTCCATGTTCATATCCTGCTACCTTCCAGTCTCCCTGATGATCTACTGCTTCCTTCCAGTCTCCATGTTCATATCCTGCTACCTTCCAGTCTCCCTGATGATCTACTGCTTCCTTCCAGTCTTTGGGCACTGTAGCCCAGGATATTCCTTCCAGTCTTTGGGCACTGTAGCCCAGGATATTCCTTCCAGTCTTTGGGCACTGTAGCCCAGGATATTCCTTCCAGTCTTTGGGCACTGTAGCCCAGGATATTCCTTCCAGTCTTTGGGCACTGTAGCCCAGGATATTCCTTCCAGTCTTTGGGCACTGTAGCCCAGGATATTCCTTCCAGTCTTTGGGCACTGTAGCCCAGGATATTCCTTCCAGTCTTTGGGCACTGTAGCCCAGGATATTCCTTCCAGTCTTTGGGCACTGTAGCCCAGGATATTCCTTCCAGTCTTTGGGCACTGTAGCCCAGGATATTCCTTCCAGTCTTTGGGCACTGTAGCCCAGGATATTCCTTCCAGTCTTTGGGCACTGTAGCCCAGGATATTCCTTCCAGTCTTTGGGCACTGTAGCCCAGGATATTCCTTCCAGTCTTTGGGCACTGTAGCCCAGGATATTCCTTCCAGTCTTTGGGCACTGTAGCCCAGGATATTCCTTCCAGTCTTTGGGCACTGTAGCCCAGGATATTCCTTCCAGTCTTTGGGCACTGTAGCCCAGGATATTCCTTCCAGTCTTTGGGCACTGTAGCCCAGGATATTCCTTCCAGTCTTTGGGCACTGTAGCCCAGGATATTCCTTCCAGTCTTTGGGCACTGTAGCCCAGGATATTCCTTCCAGTCTTTGGGCACTGTAGCCCAGGATATTCCTTCCAGTCTTTGGGCACTGTAGCCCAGGATATTCCTTCCAGTCTTTGGGCACTGTAGCCCAGGATATTCCTTCCAGTCTTTGGGCACTGTAGCCCAGGATATTCCTTCCAGTCTTTGGGCACTGTAGCCCAGGATATTCCTTCCAGTCTTTGGGCACTGTAGCCCAGGATATTCCTTCCAGTCTTTGGGCACTGTAGCCCAGGATATTCCTTCCAGTCTTTGGGCACTGTAGCCCAGGATATTCCTTCCAGTCTTTGGGCACTGTAGCCCAGGATATTCCTTCCAGTCTTTGGGCACTGTAGCCCAGGATATTCCTTCCAGTCTTTGGGCACTGTAGCCCAGGATATTCCTTCCAGTCTTTGGGCACTGTAGCCCAGGATATTCCTTCCAGTCTTTGGGCACTGTAGCCCAGGATATTCCTTCCAGTCTTTGGGCACTGTAGCCCAGGATATTCCTTCCAGTCTTTGGGCACTGTAGCCCAGGATATTCCTTCCAGTCTTTGGGCACTGTAGCCCAGGATATTCCTTCCAGTCTTTGGGCACTGTAGCCCAGGATATTCCTTCCAGTCTTTGGGCACTGTAGCCCAGGATATTCCTTCCAGTCTTTGGGCACTGTAGCCCAGGATATTCCTTCCAGTCTTTGGGCACTGTAGCCCAGGATATTCCTTCCAGTCTTTGGGCACTGTAGCCCAGGATATTCCTTCCAGTCTTTGGGCACTGTAGCCCAGGATATTCCTTCCAGTCTTTGGGCACTGTAGCCCAGGATATTCCTTCCAGTCTTTGGGCACTGTAGCCCAGGATATTCCTTCCAGTCTTTGGGCACTGTAGCCCAGGATATTCCTTCCAGTCTTTGGGCACTGTAGCCCAGGATATTCCTTCCAGTCTTTGGGCACTGTAGCCCAGGATATTCCTTCCAGTCTTTGGGCACTGTAGCCCAGGATATTCCTTCCAGTCTTTGGGCACTGTAGCCCAGGATATTCCTTCCAGTCTTTGGGCACTGTAGCCCAGGATATTCCTTCCAGTCTTTGGGCACTGTAGCCCAGGATATTCCTTCCAGTCTTTGGGCACTGTAGCCCAGGATATTCCTTCCAGTCTTTGGGCACTGTAGCCCAGGATATTCCTTCCAGTCTTTGGGCACTGTAGCCCAGGATATTCCTTCCAGTCTTTGGGCACTGTAGCCCAGGATATTCCTTCCAGTCTTTGGGCACTGTAGCCCAGGATATTCCTTCCAGTCTTTGGGCACTGTAGCCCAGGATATTCCTTCCAGTCTTTGGGCACTGTAGCCCAGGATATTCCTTCCAGTCTTTGGGCACTGTAGCCCAGGATATTCCTTCCAGTCTTTGGGCACTGTAGCCCAGGATATTCCTTCCAGTCTTTGGGCACTGTAGCCCAGGATATTCCTTCCAGTCTTTGGGCACTGTAGCCCAGGATATTCCTTCCAGTCTTTGGGCACTGTAGCCCAGGATATTCCTTCCAGTCTTTGGGCACTGTAGCCCAGGATATTCCTTCCAGTCTTTGGGCACTGTAGCCCAGGATATTCCTTCCAGTCTTTGGGCACTGTAGCCCAGGATATTCTTCCGTCTTGGGCCTGTAGCCCAGGATATTCCTTCCAGTCTTTGGGCACTGTAGCCCAGGATATTCCTTCCAGTCTTTGGGCACTGTAGCCCAGGATATTCCTTCCAGTCTTTGGGCACTGTAGCCCAGGATATTCCTTCCAGTCTTTGGGCACTGTAGCCCAGGATATTCCTTCCAGTCTTTGGGCACTGTAGCCCAGGATATTCCTTCCAGTCTTTGGGCACTGTAGCCCAGGATATTCCTTCCAGTCTTTGGGCACTGTAGCCCAGGAGTCATGGAAGTAAAACAAAACAGTAAAAATGAAATATAATAAAAAACATCCTTTAATTGTTTTACCTAAAAGTCTGCTAGTTTCTTTATTTGGACACTACTTTATTTTGGCGTCTCTCAGCTAAGGTGATAATTATCCATGCAAATAGAACAGTTTCCCATTCTCTATTGATGAGACTGGCCTAGACTGAGTAACGGCTCCCCTGGGGACAGGAGACAGTGAGGTTAGAGCCGAACCCATCTGGCCCGGGCTGGCCCAGTGACACCAGCTGGCTTACAACACAACACTCGTCAACCGTCAGATGAGGGGGCAGCCTCACAGCAGATGAATAGCTAGCCTCTAACCCCCCAAAGCTCACCTCCCCATCCCAACTCCCTCTTCCGTCAGCTGTAACGTCAGTCTTTAGCTACTGAGGATCACAGGCCCAGATATACTCTACTCTGCATCGGAGTGCAGTCCACAAGCTGTTACTATATTACTACACACACAGTGGAAAATTAGAAACATCATCTTTCGTTGACCAATAAACGTGCACTTAATTCTGGTAAAAAACTGAGTCACATTTATCTGTATTTAAACAAAACTACAAAGCCTCTCAGAAAGGATCATGTCTCTGTCATGCGGCACCTGGGGCTCACTGTTAGCCAACACAGGATGCATCCCAAATGGAACCCTGTCCCCTATATAGTGCACTACTTTAGACCAGAGCCCTATGGAACCCTATTCCCTATATAGTGCACTACTTTAGACCAGAGCCCTATGGAACCCTGTTCCCTATATATAGTGCAATACTTTAGACCAGAGCCCTATGGAACCCTATTCCCTATATAGTGCACTACTTTAGACCAGAGCCCTATGGAACCCTATTCCCTATATAGTGCACTACTTTAGACCAGAGCCCTATGGAACCCTATTCCCTATATAGTGCACTACTTTAGACTAGAGCACTATGGAACCCTATTCCCTATTATAGTGCACTACTTTAGACCAGAGCCCTATGGAACCCTATTCCCTATATAGTGCACTACTTTAAACCAGAGCACTATGGAGCCCTATTCCCTATATAGTGCACTACTTTAGACCAGAGCCCTATGGAACCCTATTCCCTATATAGTGCACTACTTTAGACTAGAGCACTATGGAACCCTATTCCCTATTATAGTGCACTACTTTAGACCAGAGCCCTATGGAACCCTATTCCCTATATAGTGCACTACTTTAAACCAGAGCACTATGGAGCCCTATTCCCTATATAGTGCACTACTTTAAGTGTGCACAGAGAGCTAACATTAATAATATGCATCTCTCATGGCTCAAAGTGGAGGGGAGATTGACTTCATCACTACTTGTCTTTGTAAGAAGTGTTGAATGCACCAAGGTGCCCGTTAAAACCACCAGCTCACAGCTCAGACATGCATACATACCCCACAAGACACAATCCCCAAGTCCAGAACAGACTATGCGAGGTACACAGTACTACATAGAGCCATGACTACATGGAACTCTATTCCACAGTACTACATAGAGCCATGACTACATGGAACTCTATTCCACAGTACTACATAGAGCCATGACTACATGGAACTCTATTCCACAGTACTACATAGAGCCATGACTACATGGAACTCTATTCCACAGTACTACATAGAGCCATGACTACATGGAACTCTATTCCACAGTACTACATAGAGCCATGACTACATGGAACTCTATTCCACAGTACTACATAGAGCCATGACTACATGGAACTCTATTCCACAGTAGTACATAGAGCCATGACTACATGGAACTCTATTCCACAGTACTACATAGAGCCATGACTACATGGAACTCTATTCCACAGTAGTACATAGAGCCATGACTACATGGAACTCTATTCCACAGTACTACATACAGCCATGACTACATGGAACTCTATTCCACAGTAGTACATAGAGCCATGACTGCATGGAACTCTATTCCACATCAGGTAACTGAGGCAATCAGTAGAATCAGAGGTAGCCATTTCAGTAAAATCCCCACTCCATCCATTCATGTCTGTAATACAGCATGTTAATGTCATGTGTGGACCAGGTATTGTTTCATAGAGGACCTGCCGCTGCTTCCCAGTGGGTTGTGATTGGACAGTTATTAAGCTGTGGTGTATTTCATTCATTATCTTAGCCTCAGCCTCTGCTCCTACTGTCGTCCCATTATAAATGATTACACTGATCTGAGGCACTACAAGGCTTTACATGTCTGACAACATGTCGCTCAGGGACATTATTCTGTCTGTCTGACAACATGTCACTCAGGGACATTATTCTGTCTGTCTGACAACATGTCACTCAGGGACAGTATTCTGTCTGTCTCACAACATGTCACTCAGGGAGATTATTCTGTCTGTCTGACAATATGTCACTCAGGGAGATTATTCTGCCTGTCCGACAACATGTCACTCAGGGACAGTATTCTGTCTGTCTCACAACATGTCACTCAGGGAGATTATTCTGTCTGTCTGACAACATGTCACTCAGGGAGATTATTCTGTCTGTCTGACAACATGCCACTCAGGGACATTATTTTGCCTGTCCGACAACATGTCACTCAGGGACAGTATTCTGTCTGTCTCACAACATGTCACTAAGGGAGATTATTCTGTCTGTCTGACAACATGTCACTCAGGGACATTATTCTGCCTGTCCGACAACATGTCACTCAGGGACAGTATTCTGTCTGTCTCACAACATGTCACTCAGGGACATTATTCTGTCTGTCTGACAACATGTCACTCAGGGACATTATTCTGTCTGTCTGACAACATGTCACTCAGGGATATTAATTAGTCTGTCTGACAACATGTCACTCAGGGACATTATTCTGTCTGTCTGACAACATGTCACTCAGGGACATTATTCTGTCTGTCTGACAACATGTCACTCAGGGATATTAATTAGTCTGTCTGACAACATGTCGCTCAGGGACATTATTCTGTCTGCCTGACAACATGTCACTCAGGGACATTATTCTGTCTGTCTGACAACATGTCACTCAGGGATATTAATTAGTCTGTCTGACAACATGTCACTCAGGGATATTATTCTGTCTGTCTGACAACATGCCACTCAGGGACATTATTCTGTCTGTCTGACAACATGTCGCTCAGGGACATTATTCTGTCTGTCTGACAACATGTCACTCAGGGACATTATTCTGTCTGTCTGACAACATGTCACTCAGGGACATTATTCTGTCTGTCTGACAACATGTCACTCAGGGATATTAATTAGTCTGTCTGACAACATGTCACTCAGGGACATTATTCTGTCTGTCTGACAACATGTCACTTAGGGATATTAATTAGTCTGTCTGACAACATGTCGCTCAGGGACATTATTCTGTCTGTCTGACAACATGTCACTCAGGGATATTAATTAGTCTGTCTGACAACATGTCACTCAGGGATATTAATTAGTCTGTCTGACAACATATCGCTCAGGGACATTATTCTGTCTGCCTGACAACATGTCACTCAGGGACATTATTCTGTCTGTCTTACAACATGTCACTCAGGGATATTAATTAGTCTGTCTGACAACATGTCGCTCAGGGACATTATTCTGTCTGCCTGACAACATGTCACTCAGGGAGATTATTCTGTCTGTCTCACAACATGTCACTCAGGGACATTATTCTGTCTGTCTGACAACATGTCACTCAGGGATATTAATTAGTCTGTCTGACAACATATCGCTCAGGGACATTATTCTGTCTGCCTGACAACATGTCACTCAGGGAGATTATTCTGTCTGTCTCACAACATGTCACTCAGGGACATTATTCTGTCTGTCTGACAACATGTCACTCAGGGACATTAATCTGTCTGTCTGACAACATGTCACTCAGGGACATTATTCTGCCTGTCTGACAACATGTCACTCAGGGACAGTATTCTGTCTGTCTCACAACATGTCACTCGGGGACATTATTCTGTCTGTCTGACAACATGTCACTCAGAGACATTATTCTGTCTGTCTGACAACATGTCACCCAGGGACATTATTCTGTCTGTCTCACAACATGTCACTCAGGGACATTATTCTGTCTGTCTCACAATATGTCACTCAGGGATATTATTCTGTCTGTCTCACAACATGTCACTCAGAGACATTATTCTGTCTGTCTCACAACATGTCACTCAGGGATATTATTCTGTCTGTCTCACAACATGTCACTCAGGGACATTAATCTGTCTACACTCTGACAACACGTCACTCAGGGATATTAGGGCCCACCTCAACGACCCTCCTACTGCAGTCCTATCTCACACAGAGGGGCCCACCTCAACGACCCTCCTACTACAGTCCTATCTCACACAGAGGGGTCCACCACAACGACCCTCCTATCTCACACAGAGGGGTCCACCACATAGACCCTGCTACTACAGTCCTATCTCACACAGAGGGGCCCACCACAACAACTCTCCTATCTCACACAAGAGGGGCCCACCACAACAACTCTCCTATCTCACACAAGAGGGGCCCACCCCAACGACCCTGCTACTACAGTCATATCTCACACAGAGGGGCCCACCACAACAACTCTCCTATCTCACACAAGAGGGGCCCACCCCAATGACCCAGCTACTACAGTCCTATCTCACACAAGAGGGGCCAACCACAACGACCCTCCTACTACAGTCCTGTCTCACACAGAGGGGCCCACCCCAACGACCCTGCTACTACAGTCCTGTCTCACACAGAGGGGCCCACCCCAACGACCCTGCTACTACAGTCCTGTCTCACACAGAGGGGCCCACCACAACGACCCTGCTACTACAGTCCTATCTCACACAAGAGGGGCCAACCACAACGACCCTCCTACTACAGTCCTGTCTCACACAGAGGGGCCCACCCCAACGACCCTGCTACTACAGTCCTCTCTCACACAGAGGGGCTCACCACAACGACCCTGCTACTACAGTCCTATCTCACACAGAGGGGCCCACCACAACGACCCTCCTACTACAGTCCTATCTCACACAGAGGGGCCCACCACAACGACCCTGCTACTACAGTCCTATCTCACACAGAGGGGCCCACCACAACGACCCTCCGACTACAGTCCTATCTCACACAGAGGGGCCCACCACAACGACCCTCCGACTACAGTCCTATCTCATACACATACACTTCCACGCCCACCAAGGTTCTAGAATCAGACAGAGCCATGACTACACCAGTGAGAGGAATTAATTTAAGTTTCTGCCTAGCAACAGAGAAGTATTGGCTGTCTAGATGTGTGAGGAGTTGATCCCGCCTTGTAGGAGGTTATAAATATATGTGCTTGTGTAATCATGTCTGGTCTTTGCAGCTATTTGAGCCAGTGGGTGAATAAACTTGTTTTGAGATTTTCCTCGTCGTCTGTTTGAGTTTTTATCCCGTTTGATCAGAACCTAACACCACGAGGTAGACAGTGCCTTGCTCGACACAACAAATGACAGATAAATTAAATAATTGAACCTTTCAGACTCTCTCCAGTAGTGATAAAATGGAATGGAATGTATCAACCTAAAGTGTAGCATTGTGACATGTCTGTCTGCATTGTAGTAGAGACATCAACCTAATAATCTAGCTCAATAGAGAGAGAGGGAGGGAGAGAGAGAGAAGGGATAAGGTAGGGAGAGGCAGAGAGAAGGGAGAGAGAAGGGAGAAGGTAGGGAGAGGTAGGGAGAGGGAGAGGGAGGACCATGGAGGGAGAGGCAGAGAGAAGGGAGAGAGAAGGGAGAAGGTAGGGAGAGGGAGAGAGAAGGGAGAGAGAAGGGATAAGGTAGGGAGAGGCAGAGAGAAGGGAGAGAGAAGGGAGAAGGTAGGGAGAGGTAGGGAGAGGGAGAGGGAGGACCATGGAGGGAGAGGCAGAGAGAAGGGAGAGAGAAGGGAGAAGGTAGGGAGAGGGAGAGAGAAGGGAGAGAGAAGGGAGAAGGGAGGGAGAGGTAGGGAGAGGGAGAGGGAGGACCATGGAGGGAGAGAGAGAGAGAACGGAGAAAGAAGGAGAAGGGAGGGAGATGTAGGGAGAGAGGGAGGGAGAAGGGAGAGAGAGAAGGGAGGGAGGATGAGGGAGGGAGAGAGAGAGAGAGAACGGAGAAAGAAGGATAAGGGAGGGAGATGTAGGGAGAGAGGGAGGGAGAAGGGAGAGAGAGACGGGAGGGAGGATGAGGGAGGGAGAGAGAGAGAGAAGGGAGGGAGAGAGAAGGGAGAGAGGGATGGGGAGGGAGAGAGAGAAGGGAGGGAGAAGGGAGAGAGAGAGAGAGAGAGGGAGAGAGAGAGAGAGGGTTATGAAATTAGCATGTGTCCTTATCATAGAGCTGTAATAGACAGGCTGAGCTGTGCCCCAAATAGTACCCTTTGTGTGTGTGTGTGGTGTGTGTGGTGTGTGTGTGTATGTGTGTGTATGTGTGTGTGTGTGTGTGTGTGTGTGTGTGTGTGTGTGTGTGTGTGTGTGTGTGTGTGTGTGGTTTTAAGAGGGGTTTAAGGGGGTCCCTGCATCCTTATTTTTGCCAGTAGAAATGATGCCCAGCCCAGGGGATCACAACTATGAAGGGTTTATACAGACGAGGGAAAGAACTGGGAGTGTCATTCACACACACACACACACACACACACACACACACACACACACACACACACACACACACACACACACACACACACACACACACACACACACACACACACACACACACACACACACGAATGCGCACAAAAGCATGGACGGATGGACACACACACATACACATAACACACACAGGCATGCACACACGCACACACACACACACACAAAAGGCCACACACACACATAGCAGTACCAGTCCTTGTCCCTGCACAGCCACAGCTCAGCCACAAAGCTGCTTAACAAAGCCTACACCTTAACATCACGTGCCAAAACCTCACAATGCTTCAATCACTTAACAATACAGACACAATACAGACGATTGTAATGCTAATACGCATAGCAGTGTTACGTGTCATTAGTAGAGACGCTGTAGACAAAATGGTCTCCGATGTGAAATATATACAACTTGTTCTTTACAGGGCAGCGTTGAGGGTTGAGGGTTGAGGGTTGAGGTTTGAGGGTTGAGGGTTGAGGTTTGAGGCTTGAGGTTTGAGGGTTGAGGGTTGAGGTTTGAGGGTTGAGGGTTGAGGTTTGAGGTTTGAGGGTTGAGAGTTGAGGGTTGAGAGTTGAGGGTTGAGGGTTGAGAATTGAGAGTTGAGTGTTGAGGGTTGAGAGTTGAGGGTTGAGGGTTGAGGGTTGAGGGTTGAGGTTTGAGGGTTGAGGGTTGAGGGTTGAGGTTTGAGGGTTGAGAGTTGAGAGTTGAGGGTTGAGGGTTGAGGGTTGAGGTTTGAGGGTTGAGGGTTGAGGTTTGAGGTTTGAGGGTTGAGAGTTGAGGGTTGAGAGTTGAGGGTTGAGGGTTGAGAATTGAGAGTTGAGTGTTGAGAGTTGAGGGTTGAGGGTTGAGGTTTGAGGGTTGAGGGTTGAGGTTTGAGGGTTGAGGGTTGAGGGTTGAGGTTTGAGGGTTGAGAGTTGAGAGTTGAGGGTTGAGGGTTAAGGGTTGAGGTTTGAGGGTTGAGAGTTGAGCGTTGAGAGTTGAGGGTTGAGAATTGAGAGTTGAGGAATGAGAGTTGAGGAATGAGAGTTGAGGGTTGAGGGTTGAGGGTTGAGGGTTGAGGTTTGAGGGTTGAGGGTTGAGAGTTGAGGGTTGAGCGTTGAGAGTTGAGGGTTGAGAGTTGAGGGTTGAGGAATGAGAGTTGAGAGTTGAGGGTTGAGGTTTGAGGGTTGAGGGTTGAGGGTTGAGGTTTGAGGGTTGAGGTTTGAGTGTTGAGGTTTGAGGGTTGAGGGTTGAGGGTTGAGGTTTGAGGGTTGAGAGTTGAGGGTTGAGAGTTGAGGGTTGAGGGTTGAGGGTTGAGAATTGAGAGTTGAGGGTTGAGGTTTGAGGATTGAGGTTTGAGGGTTGAGGGTTGAGGTTTGAGGGTTGAGGGTTGAGGAATGAGAGTTGAGGGTTGAGAGTTGAGGGTTGAGGGTTGAGGGTTGAGGGTTGAGGTTTGAGGGTTGAGGGTTGAGAGTTGACGGTTGAGAGTTGAGGGTTGAGGAATGAGAGTTGAGGAATGAGAGTTGAGCGTTGAGGGTTGAGGTTTGAGGGTTGAGGGTTGAGAGTTGAGGGTTGAGCGTTGAGAGTTGAGGGTTGAGAGTTGAGGGTTGAGGAATGAGAGTTGAGAGTTGAGAGTTGAGGGTTGAGGGTTGAGAGTTGAGGGTTGAGAGTTGAGGATTGAGAATTGAGAGTTGAGGAATGAGAGTTGAGGAATGAGAGTTGAGGGTTGAGGTTTGAGCGTTGAGGGTTGAGAGTTGAGGGTTGAGCGTTGAGAGTTGAGGGTTGAGAGTTGAGGGTTGAGGAATGAGAGTTGAGAGTTGAGAGTTGAGGAATGAGAGTTGAGGGTTGAGAGTTGAGAGTTGAGGGTTGAGGGTTGAGAGTTGAGGGTTGAGGGTTGAGCATTGAGGGTTGAGGGTTGAGGTTTGAGTTGTTCCATAGTCTTTATCAAAAATATCAAGAAATAAGAATAAAATGAACAGATGAGGCGTAAATGACAATACCTTCCACCACCATTATTTTATCTGAATACATGTAGATACAGAATGTATTAAAAAGTATTAAAAAAAGATAATTTAACAGGAGAACTGTAAACGTCATTATTCTACATGCTTCCATTGCATTTTTAATTGATGCTTATCTACGTAGCTATTTAGTGGCTGCGTTCTAAGCAAGCGTTCTGTTGAATTAATGCTAGTTTATATAATCGAATGGGTAATTAACAAAGGAATAGTCCACATCAAAACAGCTGACATCTGTCCTCGCTGATTGAGGTGAATGATTAGTGGGCAAAAAATGTTAAGAGGGTAAAAGGGGGAAACCCTGTAAACCTCCTGTTCAATGTGCTGCAAGAACTGACTAGTACAGATGTGGAATGTTAATTTGAGCTAGTTTGTGACGGCAGAAAAATAATGCCGCAGCAACAAAACATTTTAATTATTAGGTGGATTATAGTTCATGTAATTTTTATTTTTTGGAGGAGGGGGGGCGGGGGGGGGGGGGGGGGGGGGGGGGGGCTTGATACATATTTCGTTAGGGCAAATCAAGTCCAACATTTTAAAGTGGAAATTACAAAACTGTAGAAACCTTTTTAAACCTTGAATATGTTATATATTAATTAATATATTAAGTATGCAGTTCTTGCTGTTCAGGAATGTTCAAATTAAGATCCTGCATCTGTAAGTGGGTTATTGCAAAAACCAAGGTCCAGGTGAAAGTCTCGTCTAGATTGTGAACGAAACAATTTTGAGCAATTTTGAAAAGTAATTGAGCGCTAAAGGTCAAGGAAATGACTGTGGAGAAATGAACAAGAACACATTATAAGAAAGAACATTGTGAATAATTGTATTCCTCTGATGACTGTGGTGGAGTTATTGTTACGTGAAACAGAAAGACATGGTGGTTTAAGGGTTTTATAATCACTTCTAAATGGAAAGCTTTTAAGACAATACAACAAAAGTGGATTCCTCCCCCCTCCCCCCCCTCCCATATTTTCTACATTCTATAAAAGCCTCCGTGTTCAGATGGGCAATCTGGGATTCAAGCAACAACAATTCAGACACCTCCGCCACTTTTCGGGGGTAAACAGCTGTAGGAAATGTACAAATTCTGAAATTCATAGATGGAGTTATGGGTGTGAGGGCTGGAGGGAAGGGGAGAGAGGAAGGGAGAGGGTGTGGGAGAGAGTGGGAGAGAGAGAGAGGAAGGGAGAGGGTGTGGGAGAGAGTGAGTGAGGGAGGGAGAGAGGAAGGGAGAGGGTGTGGGAGAGAGTGAGTGAGGGGGAGAGAGAGAGGGAGAGGGATGGAGAGAGTGAGTGAGTGAGTGAGTGAGTGAGTGAGTGAGTGAGATAGGTCGGGATGGAGAGTGGGAGGGAGATGGATGGATGAGGAGAGAGGGAGGGAGGGAAGGAGGGATTAGGGAAGAGGGAGAGAGGGATGGCTGAATGGGGAGAGAGGGATGAGGGGAGAAGGAGAGAGGGAGAGCGAGAGGGAGGGAGAGAGGGATGGAGACAGATGTATGGGAGAGAGAGAGGGAGAGAGGATTGGGGAGAGAGAGGGAGAGAGGGATGGGGGAGAGAGAGGGAGGTAGAGAGGAATGGGGGAGAGAGAGGGAGAGAGGGATGGGGAGAGAGAGGGAGAGAGGGAGGGATGGAGATGGAGGGATGGAGGGAGAGAGGAATGGGAGAGAGGGAGCGATGGATGGGAGAGAGAGGGAGAGAGGGATGAGGGAGAGAGAGGGAGAGAGGGATGTGGGAGAGAGAGGGAGAGAGGGATGGGGAGATAGAGAGGGAGAGGGATGGGGGAGAGAGAGCTACACTGATTTTATCTCAGAATAGCTGTTTTAATTAGCTGCACAGATTCAATTGATAATTAGGTCTTCATATTAATTAATTGAATGTAATGTTCAAGCCAATCACAGTCTTTTACAATTGCTTTGGAAAAACACTGCATCAAATTAATGAGTTGTTACATTCCGGTATACAGAATATTAGTGAATCAAATAGATCAAATGTGATTGTTTTTTCACATGTGAACTTGCAATTACACATGTGAAAGTGAAAATCTAATTTGCAGTTTTGCTTGTGAAAATCTCACTTTCACATGTTGAATTGCAAGTTCACAAATAAAACAATCACGTGAAAATCTAATTTGCAGTTTCACATGTAGGACGTTTTAGACTGATCCAATGAGCCATTTCATTTCTGTTCAAATGTGTTCTGTTCAAATTTCTGCCTAAATGTGGCTAATTGGTTTATTAATAACTTTAAGTTCATAATTGTGCACTCTCCTCAAACAATAGCATGGTATTCTTTCACTGTAAAAGCGTGAGGGAGATACTTTTGTGCTGATAATATCAAGCAAGGTCGAGAACAAAATTCTTAGTTTTTCAAACAAAAATAATGATATAGAAAGCCAAAGATAAACCCTAAACTTTCAAAACAAAATATTGCAAGGAAATCATTTTGAAATGTGAGATCATATGAACAGTAAATGGATGCCAAAAATTATAATGCCTCCCTCTTTCCTGATACAGTGCCTTGTGAAAGTATTCGGCCCCCTTGAACTTTGCGACCTTTTGCCACATTTCAGGCTTCAAACAAAGATAAAAAGATATAAAACTGTATTTTTTTGTGAAGAATCAACAACAAGTGGGACACAATCATGAAGTGGAACGACATTTATTGGATATTTCAAACTTTTTTAACAAATCAAAAACTGAAAGATTGGGCGTGCAAAATTATTCAGCCCCCTTAAGTTAATACTTTGTAGCGCCACCTTTTGCTGCGATTACAGCTGTAAGTCGCTTGGGGTATGTCTCTATCAGTTTTGCAAATCGAGAGACAGAATTTTTTTCCCATTCCTCCTTGCAAAACAGCTCGAGCTCAGTGAGGTTGGTTCTTTCCACAGATTCTCGATTGGATTCAGGTCTGGACTTTGACTTGGCCATTCTAACACCTGGATTTGTTTATTTTTGAACCATTCCATTGTAGATTTTGCTTTATGTTTTGGATCATTGTCTTGTTAGAAGACAAATCTCCGTCCCAGTCTCAGGTCTTTTGCAGACTCCATCAGGTTTTCTTCCAGAATGGTCCTGTATTTGGCTCCATCCATCTTCCCAACAATTTTAACCATCTTCCCTGTCCCTGCTGAAGAAAAGCAGGCCCAAACCATGATGCTGCCACCACCATGTTTGACAGTGGGGATGGTGTGTTCAGGGTGATGAGCTGTGTTGCTTTTACGCCAAACATAACGTTTTGCATTGTTGCCAAAAAGTTCAATTTTGGTTTCATCTGACCAGAGCACCTTCTTCCACATGTTTGGTGTGTCTCCCAGGTGGCTTGTGGCAAACTTTAAACAACACTTTTTATGGATATCTTTAAGAAATGGCTTTCTTCTTGCCACTCTTCCATAGAGGCCAGATTTGTGCAATATACAACTGATTGTTGTCCTATGGACAGAGTCTCCCACCTCAGCTGTAGATCTCTGCAGTTCATCCAGAGTGATCATGGGCCTCTTGGCTGCATCTCTGATCAGTCTTCTCCTTGTATGAGCTGAAAGTTTAGAGGGACGGCCAGGTCTTGGTAGATTTGCAGTGGTCTCATACTCCTTCCATTTCAATATTATCGCTTGCACAGTGCTCCTTGGGATGTTTAAAGCTTGGGAAATCTTTTTGTATCCAAATCCGGCTTTAAACTTCTTCACAACAGTATCTCGGACCTGCCTGGTGTGTTCCTTGTTCTTCATGATGCTCTCTGCGCTTTTAACGGACCTCTGAGCCTATCACAGTGCAGGTGCATTTATACGGAGACTTGATTACACACAGGTGGATTGTATTTATCATCATTAGTCATTTAGGTCAACATTGGATCATTCAGAGATCCTCACTGAACTTCTGGAGAGAGTTTGCTGCACTGAAAGTAAAGGGCCTGAATAATTTTGCACGCCCAATTTTTCAGTTTTTGGTTTGTTAAAAAAGTTTGAAATATCCAATAAATGGCGTTCCACTTCATGATTGTGTCCCACTTGTTGTTGATTCTTCACAAAAAAATACAGTTTTATATCTTATTGTTTGAAATGTGGCAAAAGGTCGCAAAGTTCAAGGGGGCCGAATACTTTCGCAAGGCACTGTATTTCTCCCCTTCTTTGGTTGTTACCCTGGACTTTGGTTGTTACTATGGGCTTTTGTTGTTACCATGGACTTTTGTTGTTACCATGGACTTTGGTTGTTACCCTGGGCTTTGGTTGTTACCATGGACTTTTGTTGTTACCCTGGGCTTTGGTTGTTACCATGGGCTTTGGTTGTTTGGTTGTTACCATGGGCTTTGGCTGTTTCCCTGGACTTTGGTTGTTACCATGGGCTTTTGTTGTTACCATGGGCTTTGGTTGTTACCCTGGGCTTTGGTTGTTACCCTGAGCTTTGGTTGTTACCCTGGACTTTGGTTGTTACCATGGACTTTGGTTGTTACCATGAGCTTTGGTTGTTTGGTTGTTACCATGGGCTTTGGTTGTTACCCTGGGCTTTGGTTGTTACCCTGGGCTTTGGGTGTTACCCTGGACTTTGGTTGTTACCCTGGACTTTGGTTGTTACCAATGGGCTTTGGTTGTTACCCTGGGCTTTGGTTGTTACCCTGGACTTTGGTTGTTACCCTGGACAACCAGGTTGGTCCTGGACGTTGGTTGTTACCCTGGACAACCAGGTTGGTCCTGGAAGTTGGTTGTTACCCTGGACAACCAGGTTGGTCCTGGACGTTGGTTGTTACCCTGGACGTTGGTTGTTACCCTGGACAACCAGGTTGGTCCTGGACGTTGGTTGTTACCCTGGACAACCAGGTTGGTCCTGGATGTTGGTTGTTACCCTGGACAACCAGGTTGGTCCTGGACATTGGTTGTTACCCTGGACAACCAGGTTGGTCCTGGACGTTGGTTGTTACCCTGGACAACCAGGTTGGTCCTGGACGTTGGTTGTTACCCTGGACAACCAGGTTGGTCCTGGATGGGAAAACAAGTCTGGGAATGTTTACATGTTAGTCATTTAGCAGACGTTCTTATCCAGAGCGATACAGGAGCATTTAGAGTTGAGTGCCTTGCTCAAGGGCACATCGACAGGGATTCAAACCATCAGCCTTTCAGTTACTGGCCCAACATTCTTAACCACTAGGCTGCCTGTTGTAAGGGTAGACGGGGAAGAGGGTGCCATTTGGAATGCGAACAGAGTCTCAGCAAACAGAATAGTGAGCAGACAACTGGGAACATTTCACTCAATAGTTCATCATTGCGGAACTATGCAGCTCATAATAGGATTGAGCAAAAGCGTGAAAAGATTTTGTTTCGAATTCATCCTAGAAATGTTGACTGTGCCTAATTGCTTTGTCCTTGTCTCTTCTGTCATAGGAATATTGTTATGTAGCATAACAACGCCGACAGTCTTTCTGAAATTTGAAAAAAAAAAAAAACGTGGACAGACATAGCGTTGTTGTTGCTATTTCTAGTTCTTTCTCTTCAAACACTCGGAGCTGAAACTTGAATTGAGTTCCAAATATCACCCTATTCCCTAAATAGTGCCCGATGGCTCCTGGTGAAAATAAGTGCCATAAAGAGAACAGTGTTCTATTTTGGACTCAGAACCTGACGTCCAACACCCAGAGCTGAATGAATCACTGCATGATGACTGTAAATATAAACCAATGGTTTTATCCCAATTCCTGGTATGCTAATGAATACGAGTGGCTAGAAGTCTATTTATTTACGTCAAATGTTTTGTCCTCTGTGGTCTAAACGTCCTCGTCCTCGTCCTTCTGTGAGGAGGGTTATAAAGGACACGTCCTCTCTGCTTTCATCAACAGCATAAACATTGGCCTGTAGCTGAGTTCCAGAATGTTGCTATTTTTCTACTAACCATATATGTAATGTCCCAAACGTATGAAGTGCACTATGAAGTGCACTACTTCGTACCGAGGGCTCATATTCTTCTAGGGAATAGGGTGCTGTTTGGGACGCATCCCAGGTCTGGTTTGAACCTCACGGCCGACTCCTCTAACATGCCACAACGATTTTTCAATTTCCATCCTCTTCCCTTTTACTCTGCTTGTCTGCTTCATGGCTGAAGAGTTTGGTAGAGCAGTGGCTCCTCTTAAATTACAACTAGGAGGTATAGGAAGGGTTTGGTAGAGCAGTGGCTCCTCTTAAATTACAACTAGGAGGTATAGGAAGGGTTTGGTAGAGCAGTGGCTCCTCTTAAATTACAACTAGGAGGTATAGGAAGGGTTTGGTAGAGCAGTGGCTCCTCTTAAATTACAACTAGGAGGTATAGGAAGGGTTTGGTAGAGCAGTGGCTCCTCTTAAATTACAACTAGGAGGTATAGGAAGGGTTTGGTAGAGCAGTGGCTCCTCTTAAATTACAACTAGGAGGTATAGGAAGGGTTTGGTAGAGCAGTGGCTCCTCTTAAATTACAACTAGGAGGTATAGGAAGGGTTTGGTAGAGCAGTGGCTCCTCTTAAATTACAACTAGGAGGTATAGGAAGGGGTTGGCTGTCATGGGTTCGTAGAGCAGTGGCTCAGAAAGATATGTGTTGTTTGTGGAACAGTCTGGATGTTAAATCCAGTGAGATGAATAGCTGGAAGCCAGAACAATACTTTCTGGGATTTTGACTATGTATTTGTCTAAAGCTAACCATAGCAGTAGGCTATACAGAGGAGACAGTAGGACAGGCAGCGTTGTCTTCCTGTCTGACCACCTCTCAGATGTATGTGACAGGGAGACTTTGACAGTATTGCCTGCGGCATCATCAACTACAGACACAACGCTACAACAATAAGCTTGAAAAGGAAATAAGCCCAATGAACCTTTCCATTGGTCAGTGGTAGTAAACCTTTCCATTGGTCAGTGGTAGTAAACCTTTCCATTGGTCAGTGGTAGTAAACCTTTCTAGTGTTTTTCCATTGGTCAGTGGTAGTAAACCTTTCCATTGGTCAGCGGTAGTAAACCTTTCCATTGGTCAGTGGTAGTAAACCTTTCCATTGGCCAGTGGTAGTAAACCTTTCCATTGGTCAGTGGTAGTAAACCTTTCCATTGGTCAGTGGTAGTTAACCTTTGCATTGGTCAGTGGTAATAAACCTTTCCATTGGTCAGTGGTAGTAAACCTTTCCATTGGTCAGTGGTAGTAAACCTTTCCATTGGTCAGTGGTAGTGAACCTTTCCATTGGTCAGCGTTAGTAAACCTTTCCATTGGTCAGCGGTAGTAAACCTTTCCATTGGTCAGCGATAGTAAACCTTTCCATTGGTCAGTGGTAGTAAACCTTTCCATTGGTCAGCGGTAGTAAACCTTTCTAGTGTTTTTCCATTGGTCTATGGTAGTAAACCTTCCCATTGGTCAGTGGTAGTAAACCTTTCCATTGGTCAGTGGTAGTAAACCTTTGTAGTGTTTTTCCATTGGTCAGTGGTAGTAAACCTTTCCATTGGTCAGTGGTAGTTAACCTTTCCATTGGTCAGTGGTAGTTAACCTTTCCATTGGTCAGTGGTAGTAAACCTTTCCATTGGTCAGTGGTAGTAAACCTTTCTAGTGTTTTTCCATTGGTCAGCGGTAGTAAACCTTTCCATTGGCCAGCGGTAGTAAACCTTTCCATTGGCCAGTGGTAGTAAACCTTTCCATTGGCCAGTGGTAGTAAACCTTTCCATTGGCCAGTGGTAGTAAACCTTTCCATTGGCCAGTGGTAGTAAACCTTTCCATTGGCCAGTGGTAGTAAACCTTTCCATTGGTCAGTGGTAGTAAACCTTTCCATTGGTCAGTGGTAGTAAACCTTTCCATTGGTCAGTGGTAGTAAACCTTTCCATTGGTCAGTGGTAGTGAACCTTTCCATTGGTCAGCGTTAGTAAACCTTTCCATTGGTCAGCGGTAGTAAACCTTTCCATTGGTCAGCGATAGTAAACCTTTCCATTGGTCAGTGGTAGTAAACCTTTCCATTGGTCAGCGGTAGTAAACCTTTCTAGTGTTTTTCCATTGGTCAGTGGTAGTAAACCTTCCCATTGGTCAGTGGTAGTAAACCTTTCCATTGGTCAGTGGTAGTAAACCTTTGTAGTGTTTTTCCATTGGTCAGTGGTAGTAAACCTTTCCATTGGTCAGTGGTAGTTAACCTTTCCATTGGTCAGTGGTAGTTAACCTTTCCATTGGTCAGTGGTAGTAAACCTTTCCATTGGTCAGTGGTAGTAAACCTTTCTAGTGTTTTTCCATTGGTCAGCGGTAGTAAACCTTTCCATTGGCCAGTGGTAGTAAACCTTTCCATTGGCCAGTGGTAGTAAACCTTTCCATTGGCCAGTGGTAGTAAACCTTTCCATTGGCCAGTGGTAGTAAACCTTTCCATTGGCCAGTGGTAGTAAACCTTTCCATTGGTCAGTGGTAGTAAACCTTTCCATTGGTCAGTGGTAGTAAACATTTTTTGTGTTTTTCCATTGGTCAGCGGTAGTAAACCTTTCCATTGGCCAGTGGTAGTAAACCTTTCCATTGGCCAGTGGTAGTAAACCTTTCCATTGGCCAGTGGTAGTAAACCTTTCCATTGGCCAGTGGTAGTAAACCTTTGTAGTGTTTTTCCATTGGCCAGTAGTAGGGTCAAGAGGCCAGTTGATCTCTGACTCTCTCTCATCTGTTAACTCCATGTGTTTACATCCAGGATGTCCTTCTTGTTTGCTGGAGAAGAGGAGTGATGACTGATGACCTCACAATGGGCTCTATTCATCGTTGACTGATGACCTCACAATGGGCTCTACTCATCGACTGTCTCACCCACACTTACCCTCAACCACACTCTCCTCCTGTCCAATCATCCATGCACCCCCCCGCCATCCTACACCCTCCTCCTGCACCGCCTACCCCCCTCACTTCTTCCAAATCCTGGGCGATAAAGGGCCAATCTGTCGTGGATCTTGTCCAGTATGGCATCTGCCTAACGACCCCTCAACAGCAGATGGAGAGTCTCTGCCCCTCTGGGCCCTGCTGAGTTCCCGCTGAGGCACTGCTGAGGCGATTGGTCACAGGTCACATTGTGGATCCGCACACTGTGCCTGACTTGAAAATTATCGACTTGGAGAAGTGGTGGCATAAATTAAAGGAGGAGATGGAGGGGACTGATATTAGAAGGGACTGTTATTAGAAGGGACTGTTATTAGAAGGAACTGTTATTAGAAGGGACTGTTATTAGAAGGGACTGTTATTAGAAGGAGATGGAAGGGACTGTTATTAGAAGGGACTGTTATTAGAAGGAGATGGAAGGGACTGTTATTAGAAGGGACTGTTATTAGAAGGGACTGTCATTAGAAGGAGATGGAAGGGACTGTTATTAGAAGGGACTGTTATTAGAAGGAGATGGAAGGGACTGTTATTAGAAGGGACTGTCATTAGAAGGAGATGGAAGGGACTATTATTAGAAGGGACTGTTATTAGAAGGAGATGGAAGGGACTGTTATTAGAAGGGACTGTTATTAGAAGGGACTGTTATTAGGAGGAGATGGAAGGGACTGTTATTAGGAGGAGATGGAAGGGACTGTTATTAGGAGGGACTGTTATTAGAAGGAGATGGAAGGGACTGTTATTAGAAGGGACTGTTATTAGGAGGTGGGGAACTGTTAACTTGTTTCAGAGGACATCTTTCATTTTCAGTTAGAAAGCGCCATTCAAAATACAGTATAAATACAAATGTTATGTCAAGGTCCAATTCAGCCTTAGAAAACGAATATCCAATCTCTCCGTAATGCACTCAACAAGGCAAAACATCAGTACAGAGACAAAAGTGCAGTCGCATCGCAACGGCTCAGAAACGAGAAGTATGTAGCAGGGTCTACAGACAATCACGGACTACAAAGAGAAAACCAGCCACGTCGAGGACACGGATGTCTTGCTTCCGGACAAGCTAAACACCTTCTTCGACCGCTTTGAGGATAACACAGTGCCACTGATGCGGCCCACTACCAAGGACTGTGGGCTCTCCTTCTCCGTGGCCGACGTGAGTCAGACATTTAAGCGTGTTAATCCTCGCAAGGCTGCCGGCCCAGACGGCATCCCTAGCCGTGTCCTCAGAGCATGTGCAGACCAGCTGGCTGGAGTGTTTACGGACATATTCAATCTCTCCTTATCTCAGTCTTCTGTCCCCACTTCCTTTAAGATATCCACCATTGTTCCTGTACCCAATAAAACAAAGGTAACTGAAATAAATTACTATCGCCCCGTAGCACTCACTTCTGTGATCATGAAGTGCTTTGAGAGGCTAGCGTCATGACTGTCCACGAGAATCCAAATTGGTCAGATCAGGTTTGCAAAGAATATTTTCAATCAGACCCCTTCCACCGATAGAGGGGGGAGGAAAGAACTGGTGGGAATTAACAACTCAAGTCCTGTTGTAAATCAAGGGAGAAGATCCAGGCCTGTGCTCTCCAAATTCACCATAGGGATTTACTTTGTCTCAACAGACTTCCCCCCCCCGCTAAAACCCTAACTAATTCAAAAGCGAATACTGAAACAATAATTCTAACGTAGAATGTGGTGAATGGTCAGAGGCAATCTATAGAATACTAATATAATGTTGTTTGTTATTTTGTGATGTCATTAAAATGTTATAAAGGAAACACTGTAATTTGGAAAATATACCCACTACAAGGATGACGTTTCCATACCATGTGTTGTGCATGTTATATGAAAACCGATAAAAGTGTTTTTGTTAAGCGAGTGATGTGATTTGAAAATCTATAAGAGATCATTGTTTTCTATAACTTTGCACAGTGGGTAATCACCGCCAACCTGTCGGAACCGCCCCTTTCGAGCAAAAGGTATAAATGGAAGAAAAAAACACATTGGTTCTGAAAGACGTGAAGCAACAGCAACATGTTTAATAATGGTTTGAACTTTGAAATCTCAACAGGAGGTAGAGACCAGCAACTCACCTCCCTGACAATCACTGGTACAGCTGATTAGCTGTGCTCAGTAAAGTATCTTCGAAAGCAAATTGATGTAGGACCGTCCTGTTACTCTGCTTAAACCATCGTATATCACTGCTCTCGTCACCCCATTGGGGAACCATCGATACGGCTGGCTAAGCCTATCTTCAAAGAAGCATCTTCAAGAGCAATGGAACAAAAATCTACTCTGTAGTTGTGTTCAAGACTACACTACAACTAAGAACAGTAGAAGAGATGATTGAACCATTTTGGACAATCAGAGCCTTACAAGGCCCAACCCCCCCTTTCCAAGGCTGCCCCATTCATAGAGAGATCCCCGGTGAACACAGGCATTTCACGTAAATACATGAATGGTTTTCTGCTCAAAGTGGGCGGCGGTTCGTGTGCAAAGTATATGGTTAATGTAGGTGAGAGTAGTTTCTGAATGTGGCAATGTTAAGTGTATCTGTATCTCTGTCTCTCTCTCTGTCTCTCTCTCTCTCTGTCTCTGTATCTCTCTCTATCTCTCTCTCTCTCTCTGCCTCTCTCTCTCTGCCTCTCTCTCTCTCTCTCTCTTCTTAAACAAGCATCCATGTTGTTGTCATTCCACCTGTTTCCAGCATATTAAGTCTCCAGTCAATAACCAGTGCAGAGTGTGTATGTTTATCCTGTGTTCTCATTTAATTAGCTAGTAAATAAATAATTAATCCAATTTGTGTAGTACTAAATCATAAGTAAGGTTTGGGTTTTTGCAGATGCAAGGAGGTTACGACTGTTCAGAATGATGATATGATACGAGGTTATGATTAATAAGTTGTTTATAGATGTGATAGGTTAAAGACCTTTTAGAGTTTAATTCGGGAGATGGTAACTCTATAACTTCTAATTGCAGGTGACAGAGAGAGAGAGACAGAGAGAGAGAGACAGAGAGAGAGAGAGAGAGAGAGACAGAGACACAGAGAGACAGAGAGAAAGAGAAAGACAGAGAGAGAAATAGAGAGCAAGACAGAGAGCGAGACAGAGAGAGAGACAGAGAGAGAGAGTGAGAGAGAGAGTGAGAGAGAGAGAGAGAGAGACAGGGGGATTGAAATGCAAAGTTTGATCAAAAGAAGACTAAATGTCATGCTTAATTGTTCTGCATGTTCTGGTTGGTTCTGCTTGGACTGGTAACAGTCCAACAGCGGAAGATCAGGGATTCATTCCTCTGTCAGCTTGGGTGTTAAGTTAAATATGAATAATATCATGCTACACTGGGGAGCCTGTCCTCGGGATGAGGAGCCTGTCCTTGGGATGAGGAGCCTGTCCTCGGGATGAGGGAATGAGGAGCCAGTCTTCGGGATGAAGAGCCAGTCCTCGGGATGAAGAGCCTGTCCTCGGGATGAGGAGCCTGTCCTCGGGATGAGGGAATGAGGAGCCAGTCCTCGGGATGAAGAGCCTGTCCTCGGGATGAGGAGCCTGTCCTCGGGATGAGGGAATGAGGAGCCAGTCCTCGGGATGAACAGCCTGTCCTCGGGATGAGGAGCCTGTCCTTGGGATGAGGAGCCTGTCCTTGGGATGAGGTGCCTGTCCTCGGGATGAGGAGCCTGTCCTTGGGATGAGGAGCCTGTCCTCGGGATGAAGAGCCTGTCCTCGGGATGAAGAGCCTGTCCTCGGGATGAGGAGCCTGTCCTTGGGATAAGGAGCCTGCCTTCGGGGGATGAGGAGCCTGTCCTCGGGATGAGGAGTCTGTCCTCGGGATGAAGAGCCTGTCCTCGGGATGAAGAGCCTGTCCTTTGGATGAGGACCCTGGCCTAAAAATGAGGAGCCTGGCCTAGGGATGAGGAGCCTGGCCTCGGGATGAGGAGCCTGGCCTCGGGATGTTAAATAATCGTCCTCCGTAAAAGTGTGTGTGTGTGTGTGTGTGTGTGTGTGTGTGTGTGTGTGTGTGTGTGTGTGTGTGTGTGTGTGTGTGTGTGTGTGTGTGTGTGTGTGTGTGTGTGTGTGTGTGTGTGTGTGTGTGTGCAGAGTAATGGAGGTTATTCAAATTAAAAACCTAATTAAGGTGATTATGGTTAGAGGTGACCTACATTAACATGGTCATTGAACTCAATGAGAACAACCTTAAAGACAAAGCAGCTACCATGTAATGCCTGGTTACACCATGTAATATAGGGTGTCCTCTATCCTGGTTAGAGCCTGGTTACACCATGTAATATAGGGTGTCCTCTATCCTGGTTAGAGCCTGGTTACACCATGTAATATAGGGTGTCCTCTATCCTGGTTAGAGCCTGTTTACACCATGTAATATAGGGTGTCCTCTATCCTGGTTAGAGCCTGGTTACACCATGTAATATAGGGTGTCCTCTATCCTGGTTAGAGCCTGGTTACACCATGTAATATAGGGTGTCCTCTATCCTGGTTAGAGCCTGGTTACACCATGTAATATAGGGTGTCCTCTATCCTGGTTAGAGCCTGGTTACACCATGTAATATAGGGTGTCCTCTATCCTGGTTAGAGCCTGGTTACACCATGTAATATAGGGTGTCCTCTATCCTGGTTAGAGCCTGGTTACACCATGTAATATAGGGTGTCCTCTATCCTGGTTAGAGCCTGGTTACACCATGTAATATAGGGTGCCCTCTATCCTGGTTAGAGCCTGGTTACACCATGTAATATAGGGTGTCCTCTATCCTGGTTAGAGCCTGGTTACACCATGTAATATAGGGTGTCCTCTATCCTGGTTAGAGCCTGGTTACACCATGTAATATAGGGTGTCCTCTATCCTGGTTAGAGCCTGGTTACACCATGTAATATAGGGTGTCCTCTATCCTGGTTAGAGCCTGGTTACACCATGTAATATAGGGTGTCCTTTATCCTGGTTAGAGCCTGGTTACACCATGTAATATAGGGTGTCCTCTATCCTGGTTAGAGCCTGGTTACACCATGTAATATAGGGTGTCCTCTATCCTGGTTAGAGCCTGGTTACACCATGTAATATAGGGTGTCCTCTATCCTGGTTAGAGCCTGGTTACACCATGTAATATAGGGTGTCCTCTATCCTGGTTAGAGCCTGGTTACACCATGTAATATAGGGTGTCCTTTATCCTGGTTAGAGCCTGGTTACACCATGTAATATAGGGTGTCCTTTATCCTGGTTAGAGCCTGGTTACACCATGTAATATAGGGTGTCCTCTATCCTGGTTAGAGCCTGGTTACACCATGTAATATAGGGTGTCCTCTATCCTGGTTAGAGCCTGGTTACACCATGTAATATAGGGTGTCCTCTATCCTGGTTAGAGCCTGGTTACACCATGTAATATAGGGTGTCCTTTATCCTGGTTAGAGCCTGGTTACACCATGTAATATAGGGTGTCCTCTATCCTGGTTAGAGCCTGGTTACACCATGTAATATAGGGTGTCCTCTATCCTGGTTAGAGCCTGGTTACACCATGTAATATAGGGTGTCCTTTATCCTGGTTAGAGCCTGGTTACACCATGTAATATAGGGTGTCCTCTATCCTGGTTAGAGCCTGGTTACACCATGTAATATAGGGTGTCCTCTATCCTGGTTAGAGCCTGGTTACACCATGTAATATAGGGTTTCCTCTATCCTGGTTAGAGCCTGGTTAAACCATGTAATATAGGGTGTCCTCTATCCTGGTTAGAGCCTGGTTACACCATGTAATATAGGGTGTCCTCTATCCTGGTTAGAGCCTGGTTACACCATGTAATATAGGGTGTCCTCTATCCTGGTTAGAGCCTGGTTACACCATGTAATATAGGGTGTCCTCTATCCTGGTTAGAGCCTGGTTACACCATGTAATATAGGGTGTCCTCTATCCTGGTTAGAGCCTGGTTACACCATGTAATATAGGGTGTCCTCTATCCTGGTTAGAGCCTGGTTACACCATGTAATATAGGGTGTCCTCTATCCTGGTTAGAGCCTGGTTACACCATGTAATATAGGGTGTCCTCTATCCTGGTTAGAGCCTGGTTACACCATGTAATATAGGGTGTCCTTTATCCTGGTTAGAGCCTGGTTACACCATGTAATATAGGGTGTCCTTTATCCTGGTTAGAGCCTGGTTACACCATGTAATATAGGGTGTCCTTTATCCTGGTTAGAGCCTGGTTACACCATGTAATATAGGGTGTCCTCTATCCTGGTTAGAGCCTGGTTACACCATGTAATATAGGGTGTCCTTTATCCTGGTTAGAGCCTGGTTACACCATGCAATATAGGGTGTCCTCTATCCTGGTTAGAGCCTGGTTACACCATGTAATATAGGGTGTCCTTTATCCTGGTTAGAGCCTGGTTACACCATGTAATATAGGGTGTCCTTTATCCTGGTTAGAGCCTGGTTACACCATGTAATATAGGGTGTCCTCTATCCTGGTTAGAGCCTGGTTACACCATGTAATATAGGGTGTCCTCTATCCTGGTTAGAGCCTGGTTACACCATGTAATATAGGGTGTCCTCTATCCTGGTTAGAGCCTGGTTACACCATGTAATATAGGGTGTCCTCTATCCTGGTTAGAGCCTGGTTACACCATGTAATATAGGGTGTCCTCTATCCTGGTTAGAGCCTGGTTACACCATGTAATATAGGGTGTCCTCTATCCTGGTTAGAGCCTGGTTACACCATGTAATATAGGGTGTCCTCTATCCTGGTTAGAGCCTGGTTACACCATGTAATATAGGGTGTCCTCTATCCTGGTTAGAGCCTGGTTACACCATGTAATATAGGGTGTCCTTTATCCTGGTTAGAGCCTGGTTACACCATGTAATATAGGGTGTCCTTTATCCTGGTTAGAGCCTGGTTACACCATGTAATATAGGGTGTCCTTTATCCTGGTTAGAGCCTGGTTACACCATGTAATATAGGGTGTCCTCTATCCTGGTTAGAGCCTGGTTACACCATGTAATATAGGGTGTCCTTTATCCTGGTTAGAGCCTGGTTACACCATGCAATATAGGGTGTCCTCTATCCTGGTTAGAGCCTGGTTACACCATGTAATATAGGGTGTCCTTTATCCTGGTTAGAGCCTGGTTACACCATGTAATATAGGGTGTCCTTTATCCTGGTTAGAGCCTGGTTACACCATGTAATATAGGGTGTCCTCTATCCTGGTTAGAGCCTGGTTACACCATGTAATATAGGGTGTCCTCTATCCTGGTTAGAGCCTGGTTACACCATGTAATATAGGGTGTCCTCTATCCTGGTTAGAGCCTGGTTACACCATGTAATATAGGGTGTCCTCTATCCTGGTTAGAGCCTGGTTACACCATGTAATATAGGGTGTCCTCTATCCTGGTTAGAGCCTGGTTACACCATGTAATATAGGGTGTCCTCTATCCTGGTTAGAGCCTGGTTACACCATGTAATATAGGGTGTCCTCTATCCTGGTTAGAGCCTGGTTACACCATTGACCACAGACTGTATCCCTCCACAACCAGAGATGACTTTGGTTAAATGTAGTGCACTATATATAGGCACTATAGGGTTCCATAGGGCTCTGGTCTAAAGTAGTGCACTATATAGGGAATAGGGTTCCATAGGGCTTTAATCTAAAGTAGTGCACTATATAGGGAATAGGGTTCCATAGGGCTCTGGTCTAAAGTAGTGTACTATATAGGGAATAGGGTTCCATAGGGCTCTGGTCTGTACCCCACACACACTGGAGTTCCTAACCTGTACCCCATACATACTAGAGTTCCTAATCTGTACCCCATAAACACTGGAGTTCCTAATCTGTACCCCATACAGGGGTCTGTGTGACCAGCCTGGCGTTCTATCCATCAGAAACCATTATATTATAAATAATTAAATATATTTCACTTCCAACAACAACAAACCTTCATGGATTGATCAAAGGAGACACTGGTAAGACACAACCTAAAATAGCTTATTGGAAATATTGATTTGCAACCTGTTTTCAACAAGATGCAAGTGGTGATGGAATGACTCTGCTATATTCTCCAAGCTTCTCATCTGTTTTTTTGTTTTTTTTTTAAACTAGTCTGGGACATTTTTAAAGCTGATATCCTGATAGAAAAAAACAGCGCCCCCTGTTCGCCCACTAGCGTCTTGGTTATTGTTTGTGTTGTGTTATTAAAGAATGGAGGAGAGGAACATCATTAGTACATTTTAGGATGGAAATGTTTTGTTGTTTGAACTTTTGCGATACAGTAAAGAAACCTGACAGTTCTCACCCACTATGGATTTCAGCTATAAAAACATTTAAAAAATGTTTTTAAATTTTAAAAAAGGTCACCATTTATAACACACCAAAACATCAAAACATCCCAATATTCTCATCCGATAACTAGCAGCACACGTCTACAGTCTACAGTCTACAGTCTACAGTCTACAGTCTACAGCCTACAGTCTACAGTCTACGGCCCAAAGTCTACAGTCTACAGTCTACAGCCTACAGTCTACAGTCTACGGCCCACAGTCTACAGTCTACAGTCTACAGCCCACAGTCTACAGTCTACGGCCCACAGTCTACAGTCTACAGTCTACAGTCTACAGCCTACAGCCTACAGTCTACAGTCTACAGCCTACAGTCTACAGTCTACAGCCTACAGCCTACAGCCTACAGTCTACAGTCTACAGTCTACAGCCTGCAGTCTACAGCCTACAGTCTACAGTCTACAGCCTACAGTCTACAGTCTACAGTCTACAGCCTACAGCCTACAGTCTACAGTCTACAGCCCACAGTCTACAGTCTACAGTCTACAGCCCACAGTCTACAGTCTACAGCCTACAGGCTACAGTCTACAGCCTACAGTCTACAGCCTACAGTCTACAGTCTACAGCCTACAGTCTACAGGCTAAAGTCTACAGCCTACAGTCTACAGCCTACAGTCTACAGTCTACAGTCTACAGTCTACAGCCTACAGTCTACAGCCCACAGTCTACAGTCTACGGCCCACAGTCTGCAGTCTATAGTCTACAGTCTACAGTCTACAGCCTACAGTCTACAGCCTACAGTCTACAGTCTACAGTCTACAGTCTACAGCCCACAGTCTACAGTCTACAGTCTACAGTCTACAGTCTACGGCCCACAGTCTACAGTCTACAGTCTACAGTCTACGGCCCACAGTCTACAGTCTACAGTCTACAGTCTACAGTCTACAGCCCACAGGCTACAGTCTACAGTCTACAGTCTACAGTCTACAGTCTACAGCCTACAGTCTACAGCCCACAGTCTACAGTCTACGGCCCACAGTCTACAGCCTACAGTCTACAGTCTACAGTCTACAGTCTACAGTCTACAGTCTACAGCCCACAGTCTACAGTCTACAGTCTACAGTCTACGGCCCACAGTCTACAGTCTACAGTCTACAGTCTACAGTCTACGGCCCACAGTCTACAGTCTACGGCCCACAGTCTACAGTCTACAGTCTACAGGCTACAGTCTACAGTCTACAGTCTACAGTCTACAGCCTACAGTCTAAACATGAGCACTAATAAATGTACTCTTGTCACGGTGTGTCACGGTGAGGTAAGAGGATCATGTGTGTGATTGTGACTACGTGGTTTAGGACCTCTGTGTGTTCTTCAGCTATAGCCTGGCTAGAGATTCTCAACGTGAGAAACTGGACGGTATGTCTATTATACAGGTGGTGTAGTATACTATAGACTACTGATATATTCCTCCAGCCACGTAATCAACTCTCTACTGGTGTCCCGCGGGGCCCGAATTTGGCCACCCAAGTACATTTTTATTTTATAATTTATTGGGGGAAGGGGGGGTGGCATAAAAGATAGTTAGAAACACCAAATCAAATCAAATCAACTTGTATATGTCACATGGTTAGCAGATGTTAATGCGAGTGTAGAGAAATGCTTGTGCTTCTAGTTCTGACCGTGCAGTAATAACCAACGAGTAATCTAACCTAACAATTTCACAACAACTACCTTATACACACAAGTGTAAAGGGATAAAGAATATGTACATAAAGATATATGAATGAGTGATGGTACAGAACGGCATAGGCAAGATCCAGTAGATGGTATAGAGTACAGTATATACATATGAGATGAGTATGTAAACAAAGTGGCATAGTTAAAGTGGCTAGTGATACATGTATTACATAAGGATTCAGTAGATGGTATAGAGTACAGTATATACATATGAGATGAGTAATGTAGGTTATGTAAACATTATATGAAGTGGCATTGTTTAAAGTGACTAGTGATAAATTGATTACATCCATTTTTCCATTATTAAAGTGACTAGTGATCCATTTATTAAAGTGGCCAATGATTTGAGTCAGTATGTTGGCAGCAGCCACTCAATGTTAGTGGTGGCTGTTTATCAGTCTGATGGCCTTGAGATAGAAGCTGTTGTTCAGTCTCTCGGTTTCCAGCTTTGATGCACCTGTACTGACCTCGCCTTCTGGATGACAGCGGGGTGAACAGGCAGTGGCTCGGGTGGTTGTTGTCCTTGATGATCTTTATGGCCTTCCTGTGACATCGGGTGGTGTAGGTGTCCTGGAGGTGAGGTAGTTTGCCCCCGGTGATGCGTTGTGCAGACCTCACTACCCTCTGGAGAGCCTTACGGTTGTGGGCGGAGCAGTTGCCGTACCAGGCGGTGATACAGGCCGACAGGATGCTCTCAATTGTGCATCTATAAAAGTTTGTGAGTGTTTTTGGTGACAAGCTGAATTTCTTCAGCCTCCTGAGGTTGAAGAGGCGCTGCTGCGCCTTCTTCACGACGCTGTCTGTGTGGGTGGACCATTTCCGTTTGTCCGTGATGTGTACGCCGAGGAACTTTAAAAACTCTCCACCCTCTCCACTACTGTTCCATTGATGTGGATAGGGGGCTGCTCCCTCTGCTGTTTCCTGAAGTCAACGATCATTTCCTTTGTTTTTCTGACATTGAGTGTGAGGTTATTTTCCTGACACCACACTCCGAGGGCCCTCACCTCCTCCCTGTAGGCCGTCTCGTCGTTGTTGGTAATCAAGCCTACCACTGTTGTGTCGTCCGTAAACTTGATGATTGAGTTGGAGGCGTGCGTGGCCACGCAGTCGTGGGTGAACAGGGAGTACAGGAGAGGGCTCAGAACGCACCCTTGTGGGGCCCCAGTGTTGAGGATCAGCGGGGTGGAGATGTTGTTGCCTACCCTCACCACCTGGGGGCGGCCCGTCAGGAAGTCCAGTACCCAGTTGCACAGGGCGGGGTCGAGACCCAGGGTCTCGAGCTTGATGACGAGTTTGAAGGGCACTATCGTGTTAAATGCCGAGCTGTAGTCGATGAACAGCATTCTCACATAGGTATTCCTCTTGTCCAGATGGGTTAGGGCAGTGTGCAGGACCTATTTGGGCGGTAAGCAAATTGGAGTGGGTCTACGGTGTCAGGTAGGGTGGAGGTGATGTGGTCCTTAACTCGTCTCTCAAAGCACCAGCATATCAGCAACAAGTGATTTAAATTTCCGAAATCTGTTCCATAGTATTCCCACACATAACAGAGAGATAAACACTGAGTGCACAAAAAATTAAGAACACCTGCTCTTTCCATGACATAGACCGACCAGGTGAATCCAGGTGAAAAGTACGTTCCCTTATTCACTTGTTAAATCCACTTCAATCAGTGTAGATGAAAGGGAGGAGACGGGTTAAAGAAGGATTTATAAGCCCTCTGAGACAATGGAGACATGGATTGTGTATGTGTGCCATGCAGAGGGTGAACGGGCTAGACAAGATATTTTTAAGTGCCTTTGAACGGGTATGGTAGTAGGTGCCAGGCGTACCGGTTAATGTCAAGAACTGCAAAGCTGCTGGGTTTTTCACTCTCAACAGTTTCCCTTGTGTATCAAGAACCTCTTGGACCTCCAGCCAACTTGACACAACGTTGGGAAGCATTGGACACCTTGTAGAGTCCATGACCTGATCTATTGAGGCTGTTCTGAGGGCTAAAGGGGGTGCAACTCAATATTAGGAAGGTGTTTCCTAATGTTTTATACATAAGGTGTTCCTAATGTTTTGTACACTCACTCAGTGTATATTGTTATTAGTTTTGGGGGGTGGTCTGGGGCACCTTAAACCTGGGGGGGGATAAACGATATCAACCTCTGGGCTCCAGCTATGCATTTGGTTTGCTAGGTGGCTAGCTAGGTGGCTAGCTTGCACGATCAAGCTTCTCGGTTAAAGTAGAGAAAATCAATTATCTCGTGGATCAAGATCCCTGCTGTTTACATTTCCTTCGTTCTGAACTGACTTACCTAGTTAATAAATAAATGTTAAATATATATATATTTTTTAAATAAATAGGTATGAGTTAAAAGAAGATGAACTAAAAGGGATATTTTCAACGGTTGCTTTAAAGATACAGCCCAAACCCCTATGCCTAGAAACCAGACGCACAGACAACACTGCACTGCAGGCCCTACTTTAAAATAATGGTGTTGTTCAACTTGTGTAAGACATCAACTACGCTAGCGTTGAGTGTAATTACAGCACGCTGGCCCGACAACACACAGCCCTTTAATGTATAATGATCTGGATCCAGACATCTACAGGCTCTGAAGAGAACCAGTCTGGGGGAGAAACTCGACAGCTATTAAAGAAAGAACTCAATAACCATCAATCTGCCCAACCCCTCTCTCTCTCTCTCTCTCTCTGTCTCTCTGTCTTTTGATGTCCGTCGTTTCTCTCTCTCTCTCTCTCTGTCTCTCTCTGTCTCTCTCTCTCTCTCTCTCTCTGTCTCTCTGTCTTTTGATGTCCGTCGTTTCTCTCTCTCTCTGTCTATCTCTCTCTCTCTCTCTCTCTCTCTGTCTCTCCCTCTGCCACT